>NW_020838012.1:0-228735 GCF_003676395.1 Aethalodelphis obliquidens
GCCACAAAAGAGAGTGAAATCACACTGCCATTTGGGTGGGCAAAATGTAGGGGGTCAATTTTATGGTGATGAGTGGTTAACTAGACTTCTGGTGGTAGTCACTTTGTAGTGTTTACAGATGTTGACTTATAATGTTGTACACCTGAAACTTATATACCAATTTTACTTCAATAAAATTGTTTTTTTTTTTGGTGGTATGCGGGCCTCTCACTGTTGTGGCCTCTCCCATTGTGGAGCACAAGCTCCGGACGTGCAGGCTCAGCGGCCATGGCTCATGGGCCCAGCCGCTCCGCGGCATGTGGGATCTTCCCAGACCGGGGCACAAACCCACGTCCCCTGCATCGGCAGGTGGACTCTCAACTACTGCGCCACCAGGGAAGCCCAATAAAATATTTTTAATTAAAAAAGTGAATATGAAACAAAAAGCAAGAATGTGTCCCCTCAAGCAAAAGACAAAGACAATATATCTAAATTGTGTCTGTCACAGCCAAAATACATTACTTCTCCCAAATGTTCTACTTCTCCCAATACTATCTTCTCCTTCCCCAAAATGAGTTAAACATGACAAAAAAGAAATGTTGTCATGTTACATATATATATAATTGTTTATCTACATGTGCAAAGAGATGGACATTTTGAGTTCCCTAATGTGTGTGCTCCCATCTGAAGCTGAACAAGGTGAAATTCTGCCTTCTTGTTTCAACTCTCATACTGTAAACAAGTGTCCATTTCATGATCTGCTCAGTATCATGTTTTCACATTTGGGGGCTTTTCCTTAATAATTTTGCTATTTAAAATGACCCCCAAGCACAGTGCTCAAGTGCTGTTTACTGTTCCTAAGTGTAAGAAGGCTGTGATGTGCCTTATAGTGTGTTAGATAAGCTCTGTTTTGTCATGAATTATAGTGCTGTTGGCCATGAATTCAATATTAATGAATAAACAATGTATATTAAATGAGGCGTCTTTAACAGAAACACACTTAAAACAAGATTTGTACTCATCAGATGATGAATATATTGTGACTGCAGGCTCACAGGAACCTAACCCTATGTTTCTCCTGGGAGCGATGGCTCAGAATTGACTAATTCAGTGCTCACAGCAACATAATATTATAGGTTATAACTATTGTAAATAATGAGGACATACATATGACAAAGGTACTTTTTTTATAATATATTTAATTTGAAAATATTTTCTTCCAGGCTGTGATTATCTTTCCATGTTCTTATCAATGTCTTTCAAAGAACAAAATGTCTTCATTTTTATAAAGTCCAATTTACATTTTTTTCTTTTATGGATTATGTTTTTGGTGTCTTATCTAAGAAATCTTTGCCTAACCTAATTTCACTTTCTCCTCTGTTTAGTTTACAAGTTTAACAAGTTTTGGTTTTATGCTTAGATCCATGATCAATTTGGAGTAAATTTTTGCATACAGTTCAAGGTATTAATCAAAGTTCACTACATGTGGATATATATTTGCTGAAACAATACTTTTTTGGAAAAGACTATCCTTTCTCCATGGAATTGCCTTTGTAACTTTGTCACACATCATTTGACCATATATATGCAGGTCTATTTTTGGACTCTATTCTATTCCACTAATGTATTTGTCTAACTTAATTCTATCCTGTTTGTTGTAACTTACTAAGTCTTGAAGTCAGGTGATATAAGCACTCCAACATTTTTTTTTTTTTACAAAGGTCATTTTGTTATTCTAGATCCTTTGCCTTTCTATAGGCATTTTAGGATCTGCTTGTCAATTTCTAGGGGGAAAATGCCTACTGGCAGTTTGATTGGAATTGAGTTGAATCTGTAGATCAATTTGTATAGAATTGACATATTAATTATACCCATGTTATCCTATCCATTAACATGGTACATCTCTCTATTTATGTCACCTTTCATTTATCCAGCAATATTTTGTAGTTTTCAGGATAAAATTCTTTCATATCTTTTGTCACATGTACCCCTAAGAATTCCCTGGTTATCATGTCATCTCAAATGATGCTGCATTTTTTGAATATTTTGATATCCAGTTACTCATTGTCTATGTATTAATCTTTTATCCTGGAACTGTGCTAAAATCACTTTTCAATTTTCAGTATAAATTAGTGTCAAAGGAGGAATTCTAAATGATAATAATATGCAAAAATTCAGAGTGACTACAACGTACACATTGAAGCAGCACAAATGCAGTGTCTTGACAATACACACATTGTCAGAGGATGAGAAAAGACAGTGAGTTTACAAAGAGATTTGTTAACAAAATACAAACAGAAACATACTTTCATATGATGGCTGAATACATGATGAAGTGAGTCATGTGATGATTGAGTGCAACAATTTTGTTTCCAAATTGTGATAGTTCATTAATAGTTATTAATGAACAAATTAACCCAGATTGTATATTCAAGTCAAAATCAATAATATCCACCCTCAGACACTGATTTATTTACATGATAAGTTTTTGTTGTCAATCAAAATCTAGCTCTTGCAAACTTAGAAAGAGAGGAATGTCAGACAAGAGGTAGTAAAATCTCAGAAGGTGATACCTTAAATAGTGCTACCGAGAGACATAAAATCAGACAGAAAAGGACGAATTGGAGAGGGACAGCAAGACAGAGATACAGAAAGACAGAAAAAGTTCTACTCTGACTAATTGATCTTGGGGGGCAAGGGCAGGATCAAAGCTTCCAATGTATTAAGCCTGAAGTAATAATGGTCCCTGAGTTATATACATATTTTACCAGGTCATCTATTATCACATAGTTTCACAGAATCATCACCTATAAGAAGGGAGGAATGTATTTTCCAATCACCTCTGTGAGAGGAAAATATATAATCCCCTACTTTTCAACCTTTATTTGTAGCTTTACTAGCCAAAATAGCATTTGACATGATTTGAGCTTGAGCACTTTACAAGATAGACAAGAGGTGAATACAGTTCTAGGATTTCCCTAGGCAATCTAGATACAAATCATCTAAGTCATTTTTTTGAAGTTAATTAAAAATGAAGAACACAGAAAATCCACAAGATGAAAGACATCACTTAAAATTGGTTAGGGCTACAGAACAATAAAATAAGATGGACTGAATAATTTTCTGTATTTAGGAACATCATTTTTTCTTTATAGACATATACTTTAGTTCTTCCCACTTTTAAAAAGTTCAAGGTTTTGTTTTTAATGTGAATTTTAAACTTGTTTACATGCTTTCTTATTTATTTAATAGAAATCTGATCAATTCTATACACGTAAATAGTTGTCCACTCCAATTTCTTTCCTTCAAATTTAGAATCAGTCTTTATATATTCAGATATTCTTCTTCAGCATGGTAGGTAGGATACAGTTTTATAAACTAAATTAGAACTTCTTGATCCTTGTTGCATACCAAATCTCTAAGTGCCTTTCAAAATATGCTCATGTCCAGGCCTCATTCTTGATCAATTGGTACAAAATATCTGGGGGAAGAGTTTGGACATAAGTATTTTGGAAAAAAATTTTGAGTTGAGTTTTATGTGCAATGATTAATGTAAATCTTCAAGGCCAACACCACCTATATGCATTGTCATCCATGACAAAGTACTTGTTGGCTTATGCATACCCTTATATCTTGGCTTAAATAACAGATATAAGGAAGGTTGCCTCAACAGGTGTCCTATAATGAAATCCGAATACTGCTAGGAAAATAGTAGAACGCAGAGACCTGACATGATAAAAACTGGGAGGATATGTCTGAGAATCTTGAACCCAGGAGTCTCTTTTTTAACCTTGTGGAATACTTTTCCACTTGCTAGAGTAGAACAGCCTCCTTTTTCCTAGAAAATAAGTAAAGACTGCACATGAGTCGAATACCTTACCAAAAGATGCTTGTTATTTTCTTAAACCACCCTAGCTCCCTTCAGAGCTTCCAGGCAATATTTAGCATTACAGCAGAGCAGGAAAATAATTTCCCTGCTAGGGGAAAAAACCAGTTTAGTCAACAAATTATTGCATGTCTTGGTTAATATATATGCAGTCAGAAACTAGGAGGAAATGAGAAGATAATAAGACTGAGTAGTGGAGAGTTTATAGACATGGTAATACTCTTTTATACCTCAGAATTTAACCTGAAGTTGAGCTTAATACAATGTGAGAAAGGCTTCTTCAAGCTTAAAGATGATGGTAATGTGCAGTAAATGACATGAGATGGTAGATCTGCTTTGGCAGAGAATTGAGGAAGGTGTCAGAAGAGTCAAGATGGTGGGTAAATTAAAATAAATGTGTTACACAAGAACAGAAAATCCACCATGGGACTATGATCACCAGAAGGGCCCCAAACGTGTTTCCTTCACTAAGGCAGTAAAGAGTGCACCAGTGAAAGGGGCATAGCCATCGCTGAGAAACCCAGTGCAGCTGTCTTTTCATACTAGGGTTGACAGTTGATGATACTGCCACATTATTGGGTCCTTAATGTGAATAAGGATGATAGATTCTTGGAATAGTTAGAGGCCCAGTGTAAGAGGTATGTAAATATCAGAGGCAACATGGCTATAATTACCATAACAGGAAACAAAGCCAGAATAGTTCTTTGGCTGAAGACTTCTTTGGTATTTACTAATAAAACAACATATTCCTAGATGTGAGATAGATGGGAAGCAGAATACAATATTTCATGATTTGTATAACAAAGAAAAGCAAGAGTTGGCAAGCAAAAGTTTGATGTTATCCAAATAAAATATGAAAACCATTCACCTAGCTTCCAGATCTGAGTCATTTCTCATACTCAGTGCTCATCAATTGAAACGAGTCTAGAGTCTCTTGAGAAAGGATTCTGTAAAGCTGTGGCAAATATAAACAATAGCATGTTCAGTCTTTATTTTCAAAGGGACTGGTAGTAATTGCATGCAGGAGAAGAATACCAAGATCTTTTGAGGTCTATTGAATACAATAGACTGACTGATAGTAAGAGAACTGAAACGTCATTATAGTCTTCAGGTTAGAGTGTGGCTTATGGAGAGAGATAATAAATGGAATTCTGACCTTACAATATTACTAATTGGTCTGTGAACCTATACTGTGGAAATTTTTCTGGTTCCTGGATTCAAAATTGGGAGAGATATACTTACTGGATGACATATACCCCAGGTTAGTCCTCAGGTATGGTTCTAGAAATGGTCAAAGGGAAGTCCATAAAATTTCCCCTCGCTCAGGAAAAATATTGTCACAAACTATATGGTATCCAGATGGAATTGCAGATATATACTGAAATTCTAAAGATTTATAGGTTTCTGGGGTAGTGATCCCCTTCATTTGCTCTTTCAATACAACTGTACCTCTGCTGCAAAATGAGCTGGACTGAGGAGAATGACAATAGCCCACCATAAACTTGATCATGAGGTAGCTCTAATCACAGCTGTTGAGTGGATATGTCATTTTTTTTTTGGAACAAAACAACACAGTCTCTGATACTTGACATGTGACCAATAATCGGGTGAATGTGCTCTGTTTAAGCCCCATGAACAGCAACAACAAAAATAATCAAAGAAGTTTGCATTTACCTTCACGTGGGAAGGAGAGCAGTATACATTCACTGACCACCACAAACCCGTGTGGGCTTATTTGCTCTTGTGCTCAGTATACTCTCAAAGACATTAATTATCTTGGTATGTTATACCTGTTATTAGACTTTAAAGCACTTAGTTCCTTTAATAAGATTAAAAAATATTTTAATGATTTCTTAGCCCAACTGTTGTCCTTTGAGAATTTACAACATAAAGCATATGTATTTCTACAAAGACAAATGAATAAGAGAGCATAACTATCTTCTAAGCATAACCCTACTCAACATTTCCTCATCATCTTACTCATTACCACCCTAGCCCAAACCACTTTCCTCTCTTCCCCAGATGGATAAAATACCTCCAAATAATCTAAACATTTGAAGTCAAACTTTCAGACAGGTGCCAGAGTGATCTTTGCCAAAGGAAAATTAAAATACAGTATTCGGGACTTCCCTGGTGGTGCAGTGGTTAAGAATCTGCCTGCCAATGCAGGGGACACGGGTTCGAGCCCTGGTCCGGGAAGATCCCACATGTCGCGTGGAGCAACTAAGCCCATGCGTCACAACTACTGAGCCTGCGCTCTAGAGCCTGCGGACCACAAGTACTGAACCCGCAAGCCTAGAGCCCATGCTCCGCAACAAGAGAAGCCACTGCAATGAGAAGCCTGCTTATCGCAAGGAAGAGTAGCCCCGCTTGCCTCAACTAGAGAAAGCCTGCGGGCAGCAACGAAGACACAATGCAGCCAAAATAAAAATAAATAAATAAATAAAATAAAATACAGCATTCATCTACACAAAACCTTCAATCATTCTCCATCCTCCTTAGAATAAAATTTAAATAATTCACCATGGTCCTGATATCCACCTTCACTGAACTCTTCTACTATTTCCTACTTTTCTAACTTATCTCTTACTACTCTCTCCTGATTTAGCCTTCTTTAGCAACGTTCTTAATTCTTTCAAAAATAAACCAAACTTGTTCCAATCTCAGGGGTATTGTGCTTACCGTTCTCCTTGCCTGGAAATTTTTGCCCTAGATTTTTCATGACTTATTCAATTATTTTTTTCAGGCCCCTGTTCATATATCATCTCCACAGATAGACCCTTCCTGACCCTATCTATATTATCCACAACCTTCTCTCTTCATATATTCCATCACTTTTTATGCTCTTACCCTGCTGTTGAAGTAATATTATATTATATATTTGTTTATTTAAAATAAATCTAATCCACCTTCTAGAATATGAGTTCCATGAAGGTATGAAGGTATTGTTTTTTTTTTGGTAAAATAGCTTTATCCTCTGTCAAAACACAAACCAACACACTTTGGGGGGAGGGGAGGAGAAGGAGGCAACACAGTCTAGCCCCACGGCTCATTTAGAAGAGGACATGAGATTTAAAAGCCTCACCCCACTGCTTGCCCAGCTGAGAAAAAGTCACGACCCTAACACCCACTTATAAATATCTCTTGTTATATTAAAAAAAAAAATATTTCCAGGGCCCACCTGGCTCTACTCCTGCACAGAAAGGGTTAACCTTCAAAATTCAATATCAGGGTCCTGGGATGGGGCTGGTAAGGAGAGGCAGATTGGGAAGAAGGGGGGTGCTGAAAAACAGAGAGGGACAAGCCAATGTGTAACTGGGGCCCTCCAAGACCTCCAAAACAGAGAAGGGGGAGGATGCCTGTCAGAGACAGAAACGAGTGCTGTCCCACCGGTTGTCTCACTCCTGTCCCCAGTGTCAAATGCTCTGGAGTGATCTGTCCTTTCAGACACCCCTGTGAGGTCCCAATATCAGGATCCATCCTTCCCCCTCAGTCCCAGCCCATTCAACTCACCACTGAGCTTTTAAGGTCCTAAGAGGGAGCAGCCCCCCCCCCCCCCCCCCCCCGCCAAGTAAGAAACGTGAGGAAAGCTGGAGGTCCTTCCTGGGAGGAGGGTATTCCGGGGGTGAGCCACTTCTGGGGTCCCCCTTCAGTCCCTGACCAGGCGGTAAATGTGGTGCTGGGCCCCCCGCTCACTGGTGGAGACCTCGAAGACATAGGCGGTGCAGAGCAGCAGTTCCTGGGTGTCTCTGTTTGTCACCACCTGGAGGATGGTGAAGTTCTCCAGGACACTGTTCATCATATAGCGCTCAGGCAGCTGCCGCAGCTTGTGCAGAAAATTCACCAGGTACTCACACATGGGTGAGCACAGTAGGCGGTACACGAACCTCCCGTCCTCCAGCTGGGCACGCTCCGTCTCCACCTTCTCCACCACCTGCTTGCCAAAGGAGCAGACCTTGGAGGAACAGGTGAGGGTCATGTGCTCCAGGCTCTCGTACTGGCTGCTCACTCCATAGAAGCCACCACTGCTACCGCCGGCCCCCACCTCCTCGCCACTCGGGCCCCAATTCAGGTTCGCCCAGAACTTGACCAGGAAGAAGGCGTGGGGGGGCCCACGATCATACAGCTCCCGCAGACCACCCTTTTTCTCAGGGAATTTGTCATATATCTGCCGGACGTCCACACTCTCGAGGGGGGGCGCTCCGGGGCTGGGGCAGTGCTGGCTGATATGTACAAACAGGTGCCTCTGGTAAGAGTCAGCTGCATCCGGAGGTTCCACAAAGGCTGAGAACTCTACCAGCTGCACCGAGCAGTACCCAGAGCCCGAGCCTGCCAGGCTGGGGGTGATGGGGCAGGTGGGGGCAAAGCAGGAGGTGAGAGGGCTTGGGGGGGCTCGTACCCTGGGAGGTCAGTAGATGGAGGAGTCAGTGACAAGGAGAACGGTGCCTGCGAGAATGGCTTCACATCTGGAACATTCCAGGGGGGCCCAGAACCCCCCGACCAAAACTGGAAAAGCTCTGGGGTCTGAGGACCGGCGGGACCAAGTTTGGCCTGCAGGGAAGGTGCTGAGAATAGCTGGGCTGAGGACATGGTGGCCGTTGTCTGGAAAGCCTTGTCCTTGGAAACCTGGTCCACCTTCAGGGCCTTGAGCTTGGACTGGATTTCCCTCGATTTCCTTCGGGCCAAAACCTGGATATGACTAGAGACCTGTTTGCGAGTTCGAGTCTTCCCTGTTCTCAGCTTGATGTAGCGGGCAATCAGTTCATTCCGACCATACATCTTGCCTTCATCGGACAGGATGATTTTCCGCCGGCCACAGGGTGGGTAGATGGCCAGGGCCTCCTGGAAGCTCTGCTCGATGTCTGGACTCCAGACACCCTCTGCGTCTGGGCCTCCGTCTCCCCCCGCCCCCTCACTGCCGCCAGTGCCCTCCTCGCTTCCTTCCTCACTTCCTGTCCAGCCGCTGCCATCGTCCAGGGGGGCCCCAGCCCGGGGTTCCCCCATCTGGGCCTCCCGGCCTGGGGCTGGGGAGCCCGTATGAAGGTATTGTTGATTTTGCAGTTCATCACTGTATCTCTAGGGCCCAGGGTAATGCCTAGAGCAAAGTAGGTGCTCAATAAACATTTTTTGAATAAATAAAATAATTAAGGTTATTCTGTAACAAAGTGAACAAAGGAGACTTAAAAACTTACATAGGCTCATATTCAACATAAACTTAGACAAAAATAAACATGATCCATTTATGTTTCACATGATATTTTGTTCTTGTCTACAAAAAACCCTTTGTCTAGTATGAAGATTAGGATTTCAAGATGGAAGTTACCCCTTTCCCTTCTGAGTTCCTTGTTGAGGAGGAAAAATACAAGAATTATTGATGTAACTTGGACCAAAGCATGAGTCATTAAAGACTTGAATGAGCATTCTAAAATCTCTAACCTAAGACTCTGAGAAAAACTACATTGGAGAATATGGCTTGGTTAAGAGGCTAAGGTGGATTTCTCATACCTACAGCTCTAACTCTATGTGTTGAGACCCACATTCCTAGGTGTGCTTTTTGTTTTGTTATTTATTTATTTGGCTGTGCCGGGTCTTAGTTGCGGCACCTGGGATCTTCATTGCCGCATGTAGGATCTTTAGTTGCATCGTGTGGGATCTTTAGTTGTGGCATGCAGGCTCTTAGTTGCAGCATGCGGAATCTAGTTCTCTGACCAGGGATCAAACCCAGGCCTCCTGCATTGGGAGCGTGGAGTCTTAACCCCTGGACCACCAGAGAAGTCCCCCTAACTGTTTTTAAATGATGATTGTATTGGTAGAGCAAAGTTGATACACACACCTCACATACCCAATAACCAGCGTATTGAAGGAGACTGTCGGTTTCTGCCAAAGTAAGCCATGTCAATTTCAAACATTTCATTCTCTCTTCAAACATGTAACATGTTTGTAACACCCCAACTCCAAACTTGTAACATGTTTGTAACACCCCAACTCCAAACTTACTTTCAGAAGATGACTTCACTTCCTAATTTATAAAGAAATAGAATCCATATGACAGAAACTCTCTCAAAGTCTTTTACCAGATCTGTAACTTTCCCCATATCTATATACATTTTCTACACCTACTTCCTTCTTAAAGTAGACAAGGTGTTCCTTCTCAAGTAAATGACTCAGGTTGTGATTTGACTCTCTCTTCATTTGGTTTCCCAAAGAGACATACTTCACCATTTAACTGGTCTGTGTTTTATATAATATTTTCAGTCATTTCTGCTAGATCTTTCCCAAATTCAATATGTTCAATTCTATTCAATATTTTAAAAAATAAATAAACTATTTTACTCACATATTCCTTCTTACAAACTCCATTCCATCTTTTTTTTCCCCCTCCTTAACAGTCAAGCTCCTAAACAATTAATTTTATTCACTGTCTCTATTTCCTTCTCCTTATTCCTCCACATACTCTAATCTGGTTTAAACCCCTTTCCCTCCATCAAAGGAGATCTTGTTAAAGGAACTGAACCCTATAGACTTATGTCAGTCCTAAATATCAGAAAACTCACCACTGGTTTTCCTCTCTCTTCTGCTTACAGCAGCCATCTTTTATTTTTCTTCTATAATACCAGTTCTCTTGATTTTTCTCCATTCTGGATCTTTCTTCTTCATTTTCTTTTCAGGCTCATCTTTCTCTACCAAATCAATAAATATTGCAGCTTCTCAGGTCTCAGTCCTAGGCCATCATCTCATGCTCCAGTCTTTCTCCCATATGATTTCAGTCACCCTCATGATTTCAGTTGTCCTGTTTAATGATAACTCCAAAATGTATACCTCTAGCACAGATTTGTTCTCTAAGTTCCATATACCTATATCCAGCTGCTTATTCAACACCTCCACTGTGGTAAGATGCTTAACTAAACATGTTCAAAACCAAAGCCATAACATTTTTACCCCCAAAATCAAATCCACTACTACAGTTTTCTTTCAGTAAATCACCATAACTACTATTCAGCAAGCCAAATATCTAGCAGCGCATCTCAGTCTATCTCATTCCCCGTAGAAGTCTGGTCAATTTTACCTCCAAATTACTCTCAAATCTGTACTCATCTATTTCCACTGCTCTTACCCTAATTGAAGTCACCCACACACCTCTCACCCAGAAAACTGCAGAAACCTCTTAACTCATCTCCCCACATCCACTTTTGCCTCCTTTCAATTTGTTTTTCATGTTGCACCCAAGCGATCTTTTCAAAATAAAAACTTAACCATGTTTCTCATTACTAAAACCTGTTTTCAAAGACTTCCTCTTATTCTTAGGGTAAAAATCAAAGTACTTAACATCCCCTCTACCTACTTCTCTAACTTCATCTTGTGCCTATAAGCCCCTTGCCGTTTATGTTTCAAAACCTCGGGCTTTCCACTTTTCAAGTGCACCATTATCCCTGTTGTTTCACAGATATCTCCTCCCACTTCACCTAGTCAGCTTCAACTCATCCTTTCTACCTTATATCACTTGTCCCTTCTCAGGAAAGCCTACTCTGGTACTAGCACCTTATATCAGGCATAGTATATGGTAAGCACTCAATAGATATTTGTTGCATAAATATATAAATAATACATAGACATACCAGATAACAGGAAACAAAACTATCTGCCAAACCTGAGGCAGAAATGAAAGAAAAAAAGCAAGGTGACATTTCCTGAAAACGCTTAGGTACAAGGATCCCACCATTAACACAGTAGTCCAATAAAAGTCAATCTCGGACCAATCACATATTGCCCTCTCAGAGAGGATTAAGTATGAGCTTGGAGCTAAATTTTTGCAGTTTCCTTCTTTTTTAGGATGAGATAAATTTTTGAGTGGAATGCACATTCTTCTCTTTAATAATAACCATTATGATGACAATGCTCATCTGTTAGGCTTTTCTTGCCTGAAAGTTACCCCCAAAACCCAACTAAAATAGTCTAAAATGTAGAAATAATTATTTCACAAAGCAAAAATTAGGGAATTTTCACAGTTAATATAGTGGTTTTGAAATATCATCGAGCCCTGGAATTGTTCTGTCTTTCATTTGGTCCTATTCAGGGAGTTAGCTTTTTGCCTCATGAGATGGCACCAGGAAAAACAAGACATATATATTTATACAATAATATTAAAGGTTGAAAAAAGAAAACTCTTGCTTTTTGCTCTTACTTAAGCAGCAAGAAAGAACTTTTCAAGAAATCCCTCCACCACTCAGCAGACAACCCCCTCAGGCTTACTGATCAAAATCATGTCACGAGTCCATTGCTGAACCAATCTCCAGAGAGAGAACAGGATCATTACAATTGGCTAGGACTAATAGAGCTTCACTCCTAGGGCTGGAGAAAGGTCCTGAAGCACATGGCCTGCTGTCAACTGAGCAAAATGAACACTCTCTTATCCAGGAAGGGGGAGATTGACAGCGAACTCTGCCTGCCCCCCCCTGTCATTTAGTGAGGAACCCCTATGGACCCGTTATTCTATTGCATTTAATGTGCATCTTTTATAATCCTAACAATAACCCAACAAGACTGGTATGATTTTTACAGATGAAGATATTGAGACTTAAATGTTGAGCTCTAGTACACTAGGTTATATAATTAATGATGTGGGCAAGATTTAAATGCAGGCCTGACTGACTTACAAATCTGTTGTAAGGAGCAGCACGATGATGATTACTCACATATCTGCTGAAAGCATATTATCTACACATCGAGATTCCAATAATAAAATTCTACTTCCTGTTCACTAAAATATTCAATTTCAAATACTCCATGTTTACTATTCAATAATCAATGTCTCCTAAAGTTTCTGACACAAAGATAGGTGCTCATAAATATATGTTAAATTTTTATATTAGACATATAGCACTAGGTTGTTTACTTTAAAACTTAGGCAAATTACTTAACCTCTCTGTGTCTTAGTGTCCTTATCTATAAAAAGGTTTAATAATAGTAGCTTCCAGTTCATAGGTTTATTGTGAAAAATAAAGGAGCCTGAGTACAGAGTAAGCGCTCAATATGCATTAACTAATATCATTCCCAATTCAAAACTGATGCCTAATCAGTATTAACAATATTAGGCAATAGAAAAAAACAAAACAAAATAAAACCAGGATTACCTCTTTTTTTTTTTTACTTTGATGACTTTTCAAATGTGTTCTTTGAGATATGTAACCAATTTTTATTTATAACAACCTTTTATAGGTTTAATATAATAGTGATATTTAAATGGCCCATAGTCTTTTTCCAGGTTTATTGAGATATTATTGACACATAGTGTAAGTAAATTTAAGATGTGAAATGTGATTTGATGCATGTATATATGGCAAAATGATTACCACAATAACGTTAACACCTCTATCTCCTCACATAATTACCATTTTGTGTGTGCGTATGTATGTGTCTAGTGATAACATTTAAGTTCTACTCTCTTAAGTTTCAAGTATATAATACAGTACTGTTAATTATAGTCACCATGTTGTAATTAGATCCCCAGAAATAACTGGAAGTTTGTACCGTTCCACCAACATCTTTCCATTTCCACCCCACACCAAGCCCCTAGCAACCACTATTCTACCCCCTATTTATTTGTGATTTCTGCTTTTTATATTCTGCATATAAGTGATATCATACAGTATTTGTCTTTCTCTGTCTTATTTCAGTTCCCATAATACCCTCAAGGTCGATCCGTGATGTCACAAAAGGCAGGACTTCCTTCTTTTTGATGGCTGAATGATATTCACATTTTCTCTATCCTTTTAGATGACATGTAGGTAGTTTCCCTATCTTGGCTATTGTGAATAATGTTGCACTGAACATGGGGTTGAAGACATCTCTTCAAGATAGTGTTTTCATTTCCTTCAGCTATATGCTCAGAAGTGGACTTGGTGGACTATATGGCAGGAGTCAGCCTGGTGCTGGGCAGCCAGCTCTGGGGCTCAGGGTAATGTCTGGCACTCACTTCACTCTTCTTCTCTGGATGGTATCTCTCTCCTTGCTGGCTGCTGGGGCTTGGGAGAGAGGTAACGTGAGTCGTGTGAATCTGTCTTTCCTACCATCTTCATTGTATCCTTTCATATTTCTGTGCTTCACCCAGGTGCTGTAATCCCTTGCCTGGAATTCTTGGCTCTTGTGAAGGTATTTTCTTGAGCAGATAGTTACTCAAACTGATGTTTCTGGCAGGGGAGAGGGGAACTTTGGAGGGATGGGGACAGGTAAATGAGTGGTAGAAATTCCTACCCCACCAGTTTTTAGCACACACTTTTAAATAGTCCTCGTTTTGAAAGCTGAGAACTAAGGTAGCAGCTAGAACACAAGCAACACAAGTCCTCTCCCTGGGATCTGACCTCCGAAGCCCAAGACTCAGCTCCCAGCCCCTCCCGCCCTGGCAGGTGAGCAGACAAGCCTCAGGCTGGTGAGTGCTGGTCAGCACCGATTCTCTGTGTGGGAATCTCTCTGCTTCGCCCTCCGCACCCCTGTTGCTGAGTTGTCCTCTGTGGCTCCATGGCTTACCCCCCGCCACCCTTGTCTCCACCAGTGAAGGGGCTTCCTAGTGTGTGGAAACTTTTCCTCCTTAAAAGCTCCCTTCCAGAGGTGCAGGTCCTGTTGCTGTTCTTTTGTCTCTGTTTATTCTTTTTTCTTATGCCCTACCCATGTACATGGGGAGTTTCTTGCCTTTTGGGAAGTCTGAGGTCTTCTGCCAGTGTTCAGTAGGTGTTGTGTAGGAGTTGTTCCACATATAGATGTATTTCTGATGTATTTGTGGGAAGGTGATCTCCACGTCTTACTTATCTGCCATCTTGAAAGTCTCTCTCATATATACAGTTTTATTTATTTTCAATTACCTTTGAACTCAATAGGGGAATATGTTCATCTTCTCACTGAGCACTGCTCACATAGTTGCTTGATACAATAATGCTCAACAGTATTTAGTTGATTAAAAAAAATTACAAATACTGTGACCAGCTGCCCTTTTGATGTAGAGGACTGCACACTGTGCTGATCCTTTCGCTAGTTCCATGACTAGCTCTTTTCAAGTCATGTACAGGTAGTCATTTTCTCTTTCAGAGCGAGGATAACTGTTTAAGCTTTGCTTTTATCTTGAGAAAGAAGAGTTCACATTTCAAGAGGATGTCTTTACCTAACTTTGATTATTTATTTGGGTAAATTAATTCAAGATACACTACATTAGGTAAAGTTTCTGACATTTCAAAATATGTCATTGGTCCAGTGAATCAAGTCAGGGTCTCTGTGACAGGATGAGTACATATGATTGTAATATTATCTCAACTGTCCCTTACTCATCTGTATATGTATTTTTTGTCTCTATTATTTCAAAGCTCATTTCTCTATAATTTCTTATCAACTCCTGTCCCTAATTTGCTGACCTTTGCTGACGTTTTTGTTTTTCCCTCCCATCCATATTTGTCTATGATCTATCTTCTCTCTTCCATTGTTTTAGATTTCATGCATCATTAGATCCAGGGATTCAAACCTTGTCATCAGAAATTTGTCTTTTTTTTTTTCACATCTGTTAGATTTCCCTCCATGTCAGATTGCTAAATTTAGCTCACATCAGCCCTCTCTTTTATGGACAGATCTGACATTAAAATGTTTTTCTATCACTTATTTTGAACACGAGCAATTATGTCCCACAAACTATTAACTCTGCTGCTGCTGCTCTTGCTAGTATATCTTTTATAAACAATTCATGAGCCACTTTTACCATTTATTATCTACTATGTGTTCGGTATTTTGTTATTATTTTATTTTTTAAAATTTAAACTATTATTGATTTTTCTTTACAACCCACAGGTGTTATTATCACTGCTTTGCAAATAACTGAATTGAGACTCTCCCAAATTCTCACAATTTTCACTAGTCAGGACTCTTTCTATTGCCAGTGAGAGAAATCCAACTCAAATTAGCTTAAACAATGTTTTTCTTTGTTTGTTTGTTTTTGCGGTACGTGGGCCTCTCACTGTTGTGGCCTCTCCCGTTGCGGAGCACAGGCTCCGGACGCGCAGGCTCACGGGCCCAGCTGCTCTGCAGCATGTGGTATCTTCCCGGACCGGGGCACGAACCCGTGTCCCCTGCATCGGCAGCCGGACTCTCAACCACTGTGCCACCAGGGAAGCCCTAAACAATGGTTTCGATTGTCGCACATTCTTGGAAAGTTGTGAGCATCATTAGATCCAGGTATTCAAACCTTGTCATCAGAAATTTGTCCTTTTTTTCACATCTTTTATATTTCTCTCCATGTCGGATTTATTTTCCAGCAACTACTTCCATGCAATAACAAAAGGGGCTGCTGGTGGCTCCAAGCTTAGATTTTACTTGTAAGAGATCCCAGAGAGTACATGTACTGGATAGCTCCAGAAAAAGCCCTGGGAATTAGTCTGAATTGACTTAATTTGGACTCCATGCCAATCCATGAACAAACCATTGTGGCCAGGGTGATTGGGTTCTCTGAGTGACCCATCCTGTGTTTGTTGCTACCCTTGGAGCTGGAAGGTGAAGCAATTCTCCTGAGCCACTTAGACTATGATTAAGGATGGGAGCTTCTCCAGAATATGCTGGGAAGAAAGAAAGCACATGTCTACTGCAAAACTATAGACAGATGAGTCAGAATTTCAACCTAGGTTTGTGTGAATTAGAACATCAATGCGAAAATGTTGTTATCCATTCAGTCAACAAACATTTAGGCACTTTTCAAAGCTGTATAATGCAGTGATGAGCAAGAAAGATGATGTGCTTGCCCTAGACCAAGGCAGAAAATAAAATACTCAAAAGTAAAGGCATAATATAATTTCAGATAGCGGTAAGTTCTATAAAGAAAACAAAAACATATTAGGGAGTTAAAGAGTGACTGAGCTGACTGAGTGAGTGGTTCACTTAGCTAGTGAGGTTGGGGAGATGACATTTGTGCAGGGACTGAATGAAGGGAAGTTGGGTGCTATACGAAGATCCCAAGGAAGAACATTCCTATAAGATAGCAGGGGCCTAGGGAGATGATTTATATGGCTTGAATTCTCTTTTCACTTAATTTCTCTCCTTCCTTCCTTCTTAGGTGTCATATATCTAGCATTCTATCTATTGCCTTTATAAGTAAATCTGGACTGGTCACTACATGGATTCTTAATTTTTGTTCCTGGAAATAGTCACTGTAATGGTGATTAAATGAACAACATTGAATTTTGTAGTCATACTAGACTTCAGAGCTGTACTACCACCTCTATATCCATTGTTAACTCAATTCTTTTTTGTCAGCCTGACAGCTGTTTTTTACTTCCAGTGCTTCTATTTTCCCCTGACACTTGTTTTGCTTGTCTCCTTGGCTGCTTGCCATTTGCTTAATTTTCTTATTTCTTCTCTCTCCTAAATCTTTTTCTGTTGCTTGGTACAGACAGCTTAGATTTTGCACAAATTGGCTTGGTTGGTGTAGTCATTACTAACTATTTAGATAATATCCTTTCATTCTATGTAACACATCTACCAATCATTGCACATTCTGTGTACTTTTCAGGTCTTCTGTTCCTAACAATTTTGTTGTTACTCTCTTTTCTTCTCCTAGAAGTACTTACCCCCTACCTGATGGGCTGCCATTCTGAAAGCTTGAGGCTGCACGATAGCTGATCTATCAGAGTCATTATTCTATTTTGTTTTCTTCTTGCTGTTTGTAGCCTGCATCCACACTCAAGCATAATAACCAGGATCCTTGCTATTTGCCAAATCCTTTAAATTTAATCTTGGCATCATCCATGTTTTCTTCTTACTACTTTCAGCCTGATAGACCTAATTCAGACTCTCACAATCTCATACCTGAACTAATGTAGCAACTTTCACCTGGTCACCTCTAACTTTATCCTCCCTTGTCTATCATTTACATTTCTACCAATATTATTCCTAAAATACTACTTTTGTAGTATCATCCTTGTGATCAAAATCTTTCAAAATTGAATTGCCGAATAGATGAACTACCAACTCTTTAGCCTCACATTCAGCATAGTTCATAGTAGGCTATGAATCTACCTTTTCTGACACTAATCCTGCATCCTCTCTAGGATATCTGCTCTCTAGGCAAACTAATCCAGCACTGTCTCTGAATGTATATTGAACAGTCTTGACCTCACACTTCTGTTTGTAAACTTGACTCCTCCCCCTTACTTCCAAAAGTTTCCCTGTTTTTCTTTGCATCTGTAAGACAATTAATTTTTTTAAAAATCCACTTTATAATCCCTATCTATTTTGGAGTCCTCTGTAACAATCCAAGTTGGAAGTTATCATTTCTTCCCAACTTCCATTCATTAATATATGAAACTCTTCTATCTGATATTAGTTTTTCATATCTGAAGAATATCTCTGCCAATTTGCTTCATTTTTCACCATTCTTGCATTTCTTTCTGTCCTTCTTAGTGCCTGCCTAGTGTTCTCCTCAAAATATGAATACTGACATTTTTTCTTTTTATTATATCATTGTGATAATGTGGAAGACCAGGCAGGAGGGCTAAGCTTAGCTATAGATATCCATATCTATGTAGATGTCATCATATACATTCATCCATATCTCTATAAATATCTATGTAAAAAAGAAATTACTTCAAATGAATAAGAATGCCGATAGCTATGAAATCTGTCTTTTCAGGAACTTTCCTTGACTCTTTACTGATAACACTACATTTTGAGATGATAGAAAAGATCTCCAGCCCTGAGGTTCTTTTCCATTTTAGTTCTAATAATGCTTGGATTTGTTGATCTTTACAGCCTACTTTTAACTATATTAAGATATTTACAGCTGGTGGTATGCTCTGATGATCACCATGATTAATTGTTGTTTTGCTTCATGATTTCTATATAATATTATATTTCTGTACTATTTGATTATTGTACCATGTATGTTTTCTAAAAAGCGTGTTATTGTTTAAATAAAAATTGTACTGTGGAGTTAGGTATATCATGTTAATTCATTTTATGCTCAGTTTTTCCCACTTGGTTATATCCTACTGGGAGTGTTGGGGCAAGGGTTGCAGAGGGAGAGCTTAGGTGTGCAGAGATCTTTTCCCTTACACATGACCTTCCCTTTTCTCAAATTTCACCTTTTCCCTTTTAAAATTGCATGTTATTTTTCATGTGTCAAAATATACGTACGTGATCCTAGGTTGAGCTCTGGCCTTTGGAGTCTGAATGTCATGGGATTAATATTTCCAACTGCCAGTTACTAGCTGTTCCATCTTGGGAAAGTAGCTTGATATCTCTGTGCCTATGTTTCCTTGTTTGCAATATGGAGGTTTAGGACTTCAGGATTTTAATTGTGAGCATTAAGCAAGATAATTTTTGTAAAGCAATTAGCATGGCCTGGTCACAGAAAAAATTCAATAAACTTTAGCCAATAATGTTAACTTACTCCTAACCTAGACAACTTTAGGTAAATTATTGTATTTGTTTCACCAAAATGAAAACCAAAGAAGAAGTCTTAAAATTACTGATATTTACAATATGAGGAAGATGTCAAATTTCCATTCCAGAGCACTACGGAAATAGAGGAGTTGCTTACATTCCTGAAGCTAATTTAAGTACAAGTTTCTTAGACTCTGTGAAATGGGCCTAGCGTTCTCTTAGGGTTCTTTCTAGTCCTTAAAAAAGAGAAAAAAAATTAGAATTAAAAAATTATTAAAGTGAGCATAAATGAGTACATAAGCTATCTTTAATACTATTCAAAATATACATTTTAATATAATTTTTTTAACACCCTAGAGTAAACATTCTACTACTTTAATACTACATTTCAAATGTACAAGGCTTACCAAGCTTGAGGCAGGAGATAGATGGATTCCAGGTTAGACATTTACAACGGGCCTTCTTTTTATATTTCATGGGGCAGGAAAAAGTGGGCTTCAGGCTGGACACTTACAACTAGCCCCCTGTTCGCATTTCCTGAGACAGGAGAGAGGTGGGCTTCAGGTTAGGCATTTAAATCAGCCTCCTGTTTACTCTCTGAAATGGAAGCAATGACAGAGATGGGGTAAATAGCCAAGCTTTGTCTCTTGTGGATGTTTTAAGATAACAGTCATGGCAAGAACAAAGAGGGGCAAAACTTTGTTTGAATAAAGGATCAAGGCATCTCCGCCCACCCCCTGCCCCCTTCTGGGGGCACCGGAGACACTATGCATGTGCAAAACGGCTCCTTGAGGGTCAAAATTCAGGGGACAACGCCAGACCATAATGAGTCTTGCTTCTCCCAGATGCCTTCATAGTGGGATCCATCTTTTTTTTTTTAACATCTTTTTTGGAATATAATTGCTTTACAATGGTGTGTTAGTTTCTGCTTTATAACAAAGTGAATTAGTTATACATATACATATGTTCCCATATCTCTTCCCTCTTCTGTCTCCCTCCCTCCCTCCCACCCTCCCTATCCATATTGACTGAGAGGTGTGTGCGCACCTATAAGGAGGGTCCTGAGACTAATTAGCCAGGAGGGTCAAAGCAAGATGATTGGCGATAAGGGAAACAAAGACCCAGAAAACTGCCCCCCTTATAAAGGATTTAAACTTCCCAACGGCGCGACTCTCTGAGTTCTCCCATGCGTCTTTCTGCATGTACTTTGCTTTTCCAATAAACTTTACTTTTCTCTTTATCCTCTGCCTCCTCGCCTGAATTCATTCCTGACAAGGCAAGAACTAGGGACCCAGGCGCTAACAGCTGGTATCTGTGGTCTAGCAGTTAGGACTCCCGGCCTGGGAACTAAGATCTTGCTTCCAGCTACTGCTTGCTGCTGCTTGCTGCAGGCTGCCGCTTACTGCTGTGTGCGTCCGAAATCAAGCTGACAAAATGTCTAAAGTTTTCTAAGCTTAGTATTAAAAGTACTGGAATTATTCTTTAAAATGCCTTATATGTGCATATGTAATATGAATATATATATATGTGTGTGTGTGTATGTAGAGAGATCTGGTAATGATAATTTTATTGCTAATTACTTAATAGTATTTGATAATATTTCATTCATACATATTTCAAAGGTGTATAAATTGTATACATTTTCTTTTAACCTTCCTAAATACTATAACTCATAAGCCATTAAAATAAAAATCATAGTAAGAGACTTTTTAATTATAACTTAAACATATTGTTATTTTCCCAATATTTCTTTCTGAAAACAAAGTATTGGCAATAACAGTAGGTGTCGCTATAGCAAAAGAAACCAGCCATTTAGAATGACAAAATTTTTTTGTTTTCCTCTAGGAAACATTACAACATTCTTAGAGAAATTGTATAAGTTCCATCTTCTTAATATTCAATGTCTAAAAAAAATGAATCATCTGATTACATATTTTCTCACAAAAAAGTTTATCAATTACTTAAATAATATATCTATTTATAAAATGAAAATAAAAATACCCACCTTGTAAAATTGATGGTGAACATGAAATAAGGTAATATATGCATTCATTCGTTTATTAAACACGTTTAGTTGAGCACCTACTGTGCACTAAGCATGATAGTTACAAGACAGACAATGTCTTTGCCCTGTTGGTGCTTGCAATCTAGCAGATTTATACAGATTTCTACACATTGTGAAATTTAAATTATTATTCATGAGTAAGAAGTGTAAATATTATTGAGTCCTTATGCTTAACAGATTGTGATGAAGCTATTTTAATCTTCTCTTTAGGAGAAATAATAGTACGTATTATCAGCTATTTCCTACCTCGCATCTATTTACTTTTCTGGTAATAGCTCCCTGATAATTCTCCAGGATATCATTCCCTTTCGCTTTCAGCTCACGTAGTTTGAATGACATTGATTCCTCTCCAGCCTCCAAAGGCAAGCCTGAGACTCAGATCTGGTCAATGAAGGTTTTATATCCTTGTGTCTACAGTGTCATCTCATACTAGACCCTCCATGATCCATCTCCTGCTTTTCACTTGGATCTAATCTCGTCACCACCTGCTTCACACTCCACCTGTACACACCTTGGTGTTTTTTGTCTCTGAATTTTTGCATATATTGATCTCTTTTCTTAGATGTCTCTTCTGCCTCTTCCTTTGTCAATTCTATCCATCCTTGAACACCTAGCTAGGCAGCTCTCCTCTAAAAGTCTTTCCTTGACCCCAGTTGGGTAAAGTGCCCCGTCTGAAAGCTTTCTCAATCTCTAGGCAGTTCTCTATATGAAATTAATTATGCATTGTTTTCATAGCATTCTATTTGTCTCTATTCTTCACTTAGATAGTATACTTTTGGATGTCTAATTTGACTCCTCTATGAGTTTCTAGCACCTCAACTGATGGCTGGGATCCTCTGCTTGATATAGGCTTTGTTGACTGAAAGCAGTTAAGACGACTGTGGCATAAGCCTGTCTTTCTGTAACAGGCCTCTGTTGAATCGCATAGTCCTGAAGAAGAGTAGTTAGAATGGCTCTGTGCTGAGTCATTCCAATGCCCCACACTTTGTGTCTCTGAGAGGAGAATTGTATTCATTGGTTTCCTCAAGTTCACCTTAGAAAATGATACTCAGACTTCATTCAATGAGTATTTATTGAGCTATGAAGCGCCCTCAGATCATGCAAGCTCGCTGTGTTCTTTTTTCTCCTCTAAACTCCTACAGCATTTATACCCTAAGCTATTAGTTTGGCAATTAATTATATACTATCTTGTGGCATTCCATTTTTATGATGTATTTTTGTGTCGTGTTTAGTCTATTACTTAATATTTTACATGCTTACATATAAGTAGGGACATTTATTCATTAACATATTTATTATTTATTCATTATGTTTTTTGAGAATTTATTATAATTCATACCATTTTGTTTTGCATAGCATATCTGTTGGAGTTCTGTTTATGCTAATAGAAACTGGTGAATTTAAAGACAAAAACAACTTACTGGAAGGCTATCAGGGAATGCATTGTATAGAAGGGTAGAATGGTGAACCAGGCTTGGAACAGAAGAGGAGTAACCCCAGAAGTTGTCAGTGGCAAGAGATTACAGAAGAGTGCTGCACAGGAATCTTTGCTGATAAGAATGAACTCCCATCCACTCTCACCTTGATCAAGACTCAGTGCTTTGGGATAAATGGCCAAATTCAGGCCATGGGATCACACCCTAGCTCTCCTAGAATCATGAGCAGGAGGAACTGAAGAAAAGAGCTTCCAGGGATTCCTTGGGCTTCTAGCAGCTATCAGGATTTATCAAGGCAGTTGGGGAACTCTCAGGAAAAGAATGCATCTTGGGTAGTTAAAAAAATGATAAGTACTAGCACTGATAATTAGTTGTTCACACAAACTTGCTATCAAATCTCAGCATTGACAGTGACTAACTCTGTGGTCTTACACAAGTTTCTTCATCTCTATAGGTGCCCATTTTTCTCCTCTATAAAATGAGGATACTAATATTTATTTTTACGTGGTGGTTTTAAGGATTAAATTAATGTGTCATATGAAAGATATCTATTATAGTGTCTGTGACATAGTAGGTGCTCAATAAATGATAGCTATTATCGACTTATATATGTGCTTATATTATGAGGTTACTCTATAAAGATGAGGCAAAAAGTAGCAATTATCTCTGCCCTTGAACAGTTTGTAGTTTAATCTGAGAGGAAAACACACAGGCAATTTAACCCTCACAACTACCTTTTGCATTAGGCAGAGGCATTTATCATTCCTATTTTTCATATGAACAATCAGTGACTCAGAGAAGTTTAGCAACTTGACAATGGTCACATAGTTCTTAAGTAGCAGAGCTGAGGCTGTGGCCAAGTTTTCCTGAATCCAATGCCTTTTACATTTGGAAAAATAAGTATAGCTTAGTGAAGGATAGAGTTACTCAATTCAATTCCTATAAGAAAATTTTAGTGAATACCTACTATGACAGTCTGATACACTAGATACTGTGGGGGGATATATAGTTAATACATAGTCCCTGGTCTCAAGAAGCTTACAATCTAAGGAGAAAAATAGATAGGTATACAACTTAGAGAAGTTCAACATAATATATAATACAACTTGCGTTTTTCATTTACTTACTTTAATAAACATTTATTGAATGTGTCATGCTCTGTATTAAGTATGGAGTTTTCAGTGGTAAACAAAAAAATAAGCAACCTGTCTTCAAAGGCCTTACATTTTGTTGGAAGGAAACCAGAAACACAAAGTATATATACATACATATATATAGCTAAAACAGATAATTTTAGCTATAGATAGCAATACATGTTAGAAAGAAAATGTAGAGTTTTGTGATACCTAGTTGGTGTTGGTTACTTTCCTGAAGGCTTTCTGAAGGCCTGAAGGAGTCAGTCATGTTAAGATATTTGGAAAAAGTATTCCAGGCGGAGGGAATGGCAAGTGCAAAGGCAACGAGGTGGGGATGAACTTGGAGTTTTAAAGAATAAAAATGAGACTGTGTGGCAGGGACATAGAGAGATGGGGAAACAAAGCAGGGTAACATGAAATCTGGACACACAGGTAGGAGCCAAAAATGCAAAGCCTTATACATTGTGGTTAGAAGTGTCTAATTAATTACTTTGAGTTTAGTGGAAGCCCGTAAAAATTTAAGTGGGGAAGTGATACTCTTTGACTTAAAAAAATATTACACTGGCTGCTGTGATGAACTATAGTGTTTGTTCACCTGGGCACTAAGGAGAGAAAGAGGGATATTACTTTGAAAAAGTCAGGGAAAGCATTGAGAAGGAGGGGGTGTGCTGAACATTGAGATAGGCTGGTTAGGTATTCCAAGAAAAGAGATTACCTTCATCAAAGGAAGAAAGTTTAGGAAGTGTGAAGCATGTTTGGGCCAAAGTGAGTTTTCCAGTGTGGCTGACATGTGGGGAGGATGGAATGAGATGGGACCAGAGAGGAGGGTGGGTGCTAGGCTATGTCTTGACTACATTCTGTAGGCAGCTGGAAACTATTCTGTATTTTGGAAAGATAATGCTGGAGACTGTGTGAAGTTTATTAGAGGAGTCAAGAAGACCACTGATGAGGTTTCTACAATAGGTCATCTGAGAGATAGCAAGAGCCAAGCATGAAAATGGAAAGGAGGAGACAAGTAAGAGCTATTGACTCAAAGACACAGCACTTGATGATAAACTGAGTTAAAGTAATAAAGAGGAGGGGGAATCTGAAGACATCAGCAAAGCAAGTTGAGGATACCCTTTTCTGTGAGAGGAAGGTTGGAGGATAGGGTAGAGATTTCAGTTGTGAACAAGTTGAGTGTAAGGTTTTGGCAGGACTTCCACATGACTGCTTGAGAGACAGCTGGAAAAGCAGGGCTGGAACTCAGGAAACTTGGCCTTTGAGAGCACACCTATTCCAACTAATTTCTTATAATCTGTGAAAAATTTTGTGAATTTTTAGATATTTGCTATTTTCAAGATGACAGAAGTTTCACAAGTTTTTGTCAGAACCAACTGGAAGTTTTTACCAAAGGAAAAGGTTTGTTTCTTCAAAAAAACCCAGAACATTCAGTAAAGAGAAAGCTGGTTGATGATTTCTACTTTCTTTTCTTATTTTGAAGCCTGAGTTATCAGACTTGTGTAGACCTGAGGATTAACATTACAGAATATTATAACAGGCTCAGTGTTAAAAGGAAAAAGATCTTGTTAAAATACCTACAATTGATATGAAGAGATGGACTACCTCTTGTGTTCCTAAAGAAAGTAATAGGAGAGAGTAAGAGAAACCAAGTTTTTTCTTAGAATTTATGTTCGGTTATTTTGATAGTTGTAGCAAAGAGTTAGACACAAAAGACTAGGTCTGGGGACGATACAAATGGTTAAATGAGAAAAAAAAGATGTTAATTAGAGAGAAAGGGACTCTTTATGAGCACTTAAAAGTTGAGTTTTAAATAAACAGCTCTCTGTAGTGCTAAGTTGAACAAACCAGAAAGAAAAATGGAAAGTTTATGTCTAGTACTAATTATAGCTCGAGTGAGAAACTTTTTCTCTCTGTTTTTTCTTTTCACTTGTATAATCATATCTTTCTCAATAATTACATTTTCTTCTCACGTACCAGGCAGTACCTTCTTTGCTGATACCAATTTGAAGGTAGGGAGACAAGGGCATGGAGATACCAAATTCACCAACAAAAGTCATTTTTAATTGCTATCTCCAGAGTTTCAGGACTGCATCATCGCTTAATGACTCAGCCTTGTCATTGGTACTGATTCACAGAGATCCTAATACATGAGAGTTAGTGTCACAGACTGATGGGCAGACCAATCCACGTGAAGCCAGGGAAGAGAAATGAGGCTGCCATCATTGAATTCACAGCTGATCTTAACAATCCAGGATAGGAAAGGGCAAACTATTCTGAGGGAAAGCAGTTAATTTTGCAGTGTGTTTGTTGCTGCTGTTATTGTAATGACTATTGCCTTCCTGTTTTATATTTATTTACCCAAATTTATTTAGATGAAGGACTCAGAGATATAGAGACATACATACTTTTTGCAAAAACCACCATAATGTAGTAGAGGTACTCCAGGATATGGGGATCTTGTTAGCTGGTTACTTGTGCAGCTTGCCTGACCTCTGATAATTATGTCCTTATCTACCCTTATACAGCCTCTGAATTTTAGACTCTGTGTCAGGCATATTTACTGTTTATAGCAAGCTCAGGAGAAAAGTACCCTTGCCATTGTTTTTATAGGTGAAAAAACTGTAAATTTTCCAAGGACACATTTCTAGTAAGTAATGAATTTGAAATTTTTATCATGTATATCTCTCCTCAAAGCCAGTGCTCCTAAAATGCGTCTCATCTGTAAAATATGGCTGATAATAACACCTGTCTTACAGGGTTGTTTTACAGATTAAATAATAGAACTGTGAAATGTCTAATACCTTAGTTTGCATTAGGCAATCAATAAACAGTTGATATATTACTAAAAATTATGAAGAAAAATCTTCACTAAAGTATCCATAGCAATGAAGTCCTTGTTGGAACATAACCCTTTGATTCTTCAGTGTGAATTAGCCTGATGTTACCAGCACTGAAAGCAGATGGTAAGGAACACAATCCAAAGGAATGAATCTTTAGTAGTAAAATGTCAGATACTGTAACATCTGGATGGAAAACATAATTTTGTGCACTTCGAAATCATCCTGGTAACTCCCAGATCATTCCATGTTGACCTCAGCATACTTTTCCTTTAAGCATAATTTGCCCCAGTAAAAATGAAACTATCAGTTTCAAAAGTAAATAGAGTCTGTACTGATCTGTTAGAGGCTGAAGTTCCAGAATAAGTTTGGGAAGCCATAATTTAGGGTAACAAAATATAGTAACTGATAGATCTGGCAAATGTTGTGTAAATAAATGCAAGAAATCTGAGTAAAAATAGGAAAAATGGAGGTTTTAGTTTTAGAAGCCATAGTTTTACTTGGAATAACAGCTATTGGGCAAGTATTGTTCTAGAAAAGTTCTGGTCAAAATAAAGCAGAGTTGAAAAGAATGTGGTCTGTACATATGTATCATTTGTGTTTAGACACTTATGAGGTCAACAAAGCAGAAGTGAAGAGTATATTGCTTCTAACGAGGAGAGACATCCAGAGTGAGCTTTGTTTAATGAAGACTGACCATAATGGATTATGACCTCCATGAGACTAGGGAGAATATCTTGTTCATTCTCTTATAACCAGAACCTAGCTCAGTCCTTTTGCAGCGAGAGTACCTGTAAACTTTTGTTGAAAGTATGAGTGAAAAATAATGAACTTGCCTATCAGGAGGAGAGAATGAACAAGGTCAGTTTATCAAGACAAAAGCTCAGCTGAATCAATCTTGTCTTGATGGGTTGTACCCTTAGAATTGCTAATGAGGAACCTGACCCAGCTCAGCTGTCTGATAAAAGACAACATATCAGTTTACAGATTGTCAAGCAGGCTGTATCCCCTGCAGACATTCCTTAGTATATCCACACCCTCCCCAGTACCCTAGGGACATCCCCTAATGCAGAAGCAAGTGAAAACAACCAGGACAGATGCCCTTTTTGTTTGTTTGTGTGTCTGGTGAACAGTGGGGGATCTTAAGGCAGATAGGTATCTTGGAGAGACAGAAGCAATCACTGCAGTCATTCAATTCAAAATCCTAAGGGAAGGTGGATAGACAAGAGAAAGTTAAGAAAAGCAGCCATATTTTTCCAGGTTCACAGAACAACTACGAAGAAATTGACTGTGTTGAAGTTCGAGAGACAAGAGTTTAGGAAAGCTGATTGTTGTATGAAAATATCATCTCTTAGGACTAGAAACCAGAGATTCCAGAGTACAGAATGTCAAAAAGAATAACAAGGCCAAGTGGCTTATTTCATTCTCATAACAGCTCTACTATATAGGAAATTTTATTATCCTCATGTATAGGTGTTGTGATTGAGGTTCAGAGAGGCTTAAAATGTGTCCACAGGGTCAAGTAATTAGAAGTGTCTGGACCCCACTGGTACTCTTCATTATTTAATAGTACCAACCTCAAAGGTTGTTGCAAGGTTTAAAATATTAAAAAATGTTAGAGAAAAGGGCAACAATCACTAGTTTTTAGTCCTTCACAGTAAACAGTAGCCCAATGGTTACTCAGGTTAACTTTGTGTGCTTGTTGGATAAATTTTTCTGAGTATCTAACACTCATTGAATGAGACATATATGATATAATGTGTGTGTAAGAGTAGGGAACTGACTTTTTAAGCACCAACTCTATGCCTGATGCTGGGAAAGGTACTTTATTTATGGGATCTAATTTAATATATTTAACCTTGTGAGGTATTATTATCCTTACTTTAGAAATAATAAAACTGAGGATGGGAAAAGTTAAATGGTCTCACAGCTAGTACATGGTGAGACGAGGATCAGAACCCAGCTGTAAAGCCAGTCTTTGTCTATATCATATAGCCTATTTTATAAATCATATGCAGCTATAAAAATGTAAGGTGTCAGTCAGTGTTCAGGGCATAGAACATAAACCACTCTAGGTATTTTTAGCAGGTAGGGATTTTGGAACTTACAGATCCATTGGAAAGTCCTAAGGAGCAGTTCTAGAATGAGCCTCTTAGATGAGTTCCAGAACTACACAGAAATGACCTACTAGGAAAGCTAGTGCTTTGGGGCCACTATTAGAGATATGTCAGAGGAAGAACTGCTATCTCTGCTTCCTTAACAGTCTGAGGTATCTGGTAAGTGGATAACCAAAATTGTTATGCAGGGAAGTTAAATTGGGTATCCATTGCTTCGGGATAATTAGGAAGCTGAAGAATGAATAATGCAAAGTTTCTGTAGGGAAGCGTCATGTTCCATGACCATAAGAGCCAGCAGCAACAGCCAAGAGCCCCAGGAAGATAGTCTCTGCCTCAGTTCTACTTTCCATATATTAATTGAGCATATTTACATGGTGAAACTTGACTTGCGTATAGAAGCCATAGTTGCAAGGGAGTCTGGGAAATGTACATTTTAGTTTTCCAGCTTCTCAATTAGAAAGTGGAGAGAATGGAGGATGAGTAAGCCATTCCAGAAAAGGTAATATTATTATTAGTTAAAAATGTAATAATTATTACAATCTGGATTTTCTAACTTGGTTGATCACAAAATGGAAAGCTAACTTACTTTG
Organism: Aethalodelphis obliquidens; assembly: GCF_003676395.1. NCBI lineage: Eukaryota > Metazoa > Chordata > Mammalia > Artiodactyla > Delphinidae > Aethalodelphis > Aethalodelphis obliquidens. The sequence continues at coordinate 29,458 of NW_020838012.1, forward strand.
CAATGGTTATCTGACTTTTTAGTCTCTTGGCCACTCTTGATGTCAGTAGAACGCTGCTGACTGAGTAGGACATTTGCTTTAGACACAGCTCTTGCTTTTTATCAATGTGCAAAGCAATTTGTGTGTAACAGCAGTTTTATGGTCCACTGACTGTAATGTGGCGCTTTACCAACCATGAACTTTAACATGTTTATAACGGGGACTTAATCTGAAAATATGCAAGAGGGAGTCTTATGACTATAATTTATAATCAGATAAAGTCTCACGTAGCTGTTGAATAGCATATGAAATTAATATTTGTGCCATAAATTTTGAGGTTAATTTTGTCCTTCTTCAAGAGACATAGTGACATCAATAGGTAAACTGAAGGTTGAAATTCCAATTGCTTTGAAAGGACATCAAGCCTTATGAATTTACATTTGTATCAAAAATAGCAGGGGAATGGTATAATTAACATACGTGAAATTCCATTTCTTAATACAAGGCAAAACCTAGAATGAACCCTATAAAGGACCTTTGTATAAACACTCTGTTATGTCAGAGCTAACAATGTCAATAGTCTTAGTTATTATACCTGCAGATCTTTATTTCTGCAAGTTAGTGGACTTTTCCTAAATTTCCAAAGCATATTTTATTATGTATTGACCTTTTCTCCTTAACTCTTTCAATAATATGCTATTTAATGCCACAAGTGTTTAGTTCTTCTCCAAGGTACTCTGTTCCTAAAATCAAATAACAATTTCACATGCTTACACTTAGCCTGAAGTGTTTATATACTTTAATTAGTGTAGAAATATTTTCTAGCTTTCAAAGCACTTTTAAGAGATCATAATCCAATGAAAAGGGGAAATACTACTATTCAAATGACTACTCTGTTCTAAAAGTATTCCAGAATATTCAACTTTCAGAAGAGTATTAGAAGAGGACTAAACAGTAACTTGGAAATTCTTGGTACATCTTTTACTAAGATGATTCAATACTTTGCACTCAGCAATTTGAAGTGTGCTTCAGTTTTTATTTTAATTTTTCTTGTTAATCTTTCGTCAGTAAGATTGTCAGAATAACAGTCTATGGGAACTTAACTGTTTATCAGTGAAAAGAGACAAAATACTTAAGGAAAAAACTGATCACATTATGCAATTAGATTGCAGATAGGTACATATGACATAGAATGGACTTTGCACATGCCTGAGAGATTCTGAATACTAGCAGTGGCACAGTTGTAGTATGTTTGTGTGAATGTATGCTGGGGTAGTATGGGCCTAAATACACATATGTGTTTGTACTCTACCCAGGGGATTTGTAAACCTCAGTTAATGCAGTTGTGGGTAATTGCATTTCTGAATCTATCTTGGTCTAGCATGTGTCACATGTGAATGAACATGAGTAAAAGGATGTATACCAGTGAATATGACTTTATGTTTACATATCTATATCAAAGAACATACAAGTGAGTATTTTGTATTTGGATGAAGCTATATTTTTACTTATTTGTTTTATGTTATTTTTTCTAAAACATTTGATTGCCAATATTGATTACCAGTGTCCCACTTATCTTTCTGCCTTCTTGGTTACTCACCTTTACCAAGATGAAACAAATGATATCACTTATATCTTTGCTAGTTCAGAAATCCCAGACTGAGGGCCATAGTGCTCAATCAGGAATCAGGATGAAATACTGATAGCAACCTCATCCTCGAGAAAAAAGGATGAAGCTAGAGGTGTACCTAATGCCTCAGCAGGAAATTTACAGTTAAGAGGTAATTGCTGAGTATTTTATATTTTCCTTACAAGTTGATTTTAGCCTGCAGCAAGCAAAATATTCCCCTTCTATACAATTTTCCCATAACTGTTCTTTCAGTACATTTGAAATTTATAAAAATACCTTGCGGGGCTTCCCTGGTGGCGCACTGGTTGGGAGTCCGCCTGCAAATGCAGGGGACATGGGTTCGTGCCCCGGTCTGGGAAGATCCCACGTGCCGCGGAGCGGCTGGGCCCGTGAGCCATGGCCGCTGAGCCTGCGCGTCTGGAGCCTGTGCTCCGCAGCGGGAGAGGCCACAACAGTGAGAGGCCCGCGTACCGCAAAAAAAAAAAAAAAAAAAAAAAAATACCTTGCAATTTCTAGTGTTTCTCTTTATCTTGGAGGTGAATGAGAAGAAAACCAGAGTGAGTAGAACATAGTCTTAACTCAGAGAAAATGAGCCACTAATCTTTGATTGGAAGATGGAGCAGATGTACTTAAGGGTCAGAAGAGGGATCAGGAAAAGATAATGAGACAAATTCTGGTGACATTTACATGAGGATATGAAATGAAAATTGGAGCCACTTGTTAGTGATACTGGTATATTTAGCAGGACGACTGTTCACAGCAACAGCAAATGGTTTAACGGATACCATAATAGGGGAGTTGCTGATTTCTGCCGTCCTCTTAGCCACAATGGCATAAAACTTAAAAAACAATGTCAAGAGTTATTTAGCAGCTTTAAAGAGTCTTAGAAACAGCCTCCCCCTGTGAAGCTCATGGATAGTAAAGCCAATTTAGGCAGCAACCCAGTTCCAAAAGAATTTATACGAGCAAGAACAAGGGAATTGCATGCCAGAAATATACAGAGTTTTTGGTTCTCATTTTGGTTTTACTTTCTGACTATCAGTTCTAGAGACTCTTCAGTGAAAACATATTTCACCTTTAGGCTTTGGAGCCCCTGTTGCTTGCTTCATTGGGCAACCATAGCTCGCTTTTCTCCTAGATATGTCCATTCCTGCCAGCTGTTATCATGCAGGGCATGACAGTTATGGCAAATTGAGAGCCATGTGATTCCTTGAAGATACATGGGAGAGACCTGCAAAATTTGAGTGTAGGCCAACAAAAGTTGCTAACCAGCAGAAAATTATTCAACCAATTTGTGAAAGATGCACTGTATTTGGAAAAAAATGCATCCTCTCCTCACTCAATTCCATGTGATAGCTCATTCCCTTTCTGCTTCATCTCTGGCTCTTGGTTTGATCTCACCTGTGGAATACTGCCTGCTCTCCTCACTCAGATTCCTGTTCAAAACTACTCCCTGGAAATACTGTGACAAACTTCCTGCTAAAATTCCCTCACATTATGTCATTTTGCTGACTAATACTTTAATGAATAAAGGAGCAGTCAGCCACCATGTGATGAATATTTATTGAGTGCCAATCTGTGGACTAAATCTGAGACTCTATCGTTCCTGTTATTAACTGAGTATATCAGTCAGGGTTCAGTCCAGAAAACAGAAATCCCCCTCGTATTCCAAGAATGGAGGAGTTTACAGCAAATTTGAGGTTTACACAATCATTGGAAGAGCTAGGAAAAAATGGCAGGGAAGTCATCACTAAAGTGGATGTTTCTTTGGGTTCACCTGGAATCAACTGCAAATCTCAAGATTCTCTGGAGAGCTTCCGTCAACAGTCCCCATCTGCAGCATTAAAGTGAGTGGTTTGCAAAGTGTTGCTCAGAAGCTGCTATGGATCTCATGTTTGCTCAAACATATGGCCACATCTTTCTCTGGGGAATTATGGCCTTTCTCTGGCAAAATTGTTGTGTTTACCTTGTAAAAATGAGATATATCCTCCACTCAAAATTGGTTTAGATTTCAAGACTGATGATATCCATGCATGTATTAAGAAAGTAAGAAAAAATTATTACTCACAAAATGAGGCTTTCTGGGAAGGTCCAAAAATGGCTTGAAAGAGCAGAGAAAAGAGACTGTTTGGATTTTATTGTAGTTAGGATGTAGGGTTGGCATGATTCCTGCACATACACAGGCTGGAGATTGTGTGGTTTGCACTTCCCACTGGTGCCAAAGGAAGGTGTGCCTGTGCTTTCTTATCAACTTGCCCAGATATGGGAAAGAAGGGGAAAGGAGAGTGGTGTGACTTGAAAACTGTCAGAAGTCAAACATCAAAACTGAAATTAGATTTGTTATTACAACACCATCTTGGAACCATTGAGGGGGAGGGGATTTGGGGGATACTTAGTGTGGTGGTGATGCTGAGTTAATAGCAGAAAATCTCATACACTGGGCATGGTCTCAGACTCCCTTTATTCCATGTTACCCAGACCAACAGTAGGCCACTTTCCACTTTTGCATTATTTTCTACTAATGAAACAGTCACTTTTGAATTTAAAGTATTATCCATTTTAAAAATCAAGGGGCCATAAAATCCTTATAAGTATGTAAAGAAAAGAAAAGAAAAAACAAAACAAAACAATAACTGACATAAATAATAAATCATCAAATAAACATGTATAGAAGTTTTCCCTCCCCCTCAGAAAAGAGGATTTGTACTTGAGAACTATATAGACATCTTTTCTCAGGAAATTCACATTTATTAAAGATAGGGTCACATTTCTCAAAGACAAATGGTATAGTACAGTGAATTTATATGTTCACCTCTAGCATACACATTAACTGGAAATTTTAGCCACATTCAGACAAACTTTTTAAAATAAATTGGAATTATGTACATGGTAACTGTTTACTATTAGCAAGAGTTGATTGAAAGTGGGGAATCCAGTTCTCGAAACACGTTAGTTGAAATCAGAGAAGGTAGAACATTCCAGAAGTTTTGACTGTTTAAAAGTAGGTCACCTCAGTAATTAATATCTAGGGTTTCATAAAATCTCTGATTATGGGGTGCCTGCTGACGTGACAAACATTGGGTTAAGTGTTGGGGATACAAAGTTGAATAAAACTTTTTTGCATTTAAGGACTTCATAGTCTACTCAAGTGATACTTAGGATTATAAGATGCTAAGGATTCAAGGAGTAAAAGTCTTCTCCAATTAAAACTAGTACAGTCTACTAAGCAGCCACTTCTGCAAAACGTAGCCCACCCAATGAAACCCAGTGTTTCAAAATAAAAAAATTCTGTGAAAAACAAATCACAAACTTCAGCATTATATTCTTAAACAAATTTCTAAAATAAAAGGAAGACTAGCCAGGCAAGGACAAATGCTAATTTGGTTTTGAATGTTGTCCATGAAAGACTGATGGAAACTGACAGTATTGTAGTATTGTCCAGCCTTCTAAATATAACACTGATTTCCATATGAAACAGAGAAAACAGTGACTTGCTGCTTGTTGAAGTCAGGCACCTCTGAGAGATGCTTTATTGTATATTCTGAGGTGCTTCTTTCCAGGTAATGAGGCATGAGAGCGACTGATAAGCACATAGAATTTGGAGGAGAACAAAATAATAAAACAAGCAGGTTCACTCTTAATCATGATTGCATATAGTAAATAAGCAAAATTCTTTTTCTAAATATGTTGAGTACAGAAAGTTGAAAATCTTTTGAAGATTTTAAAAAACCAACAGTTTAGAATGCAAATGAATTTAATTCTCTAATCATTCTGCTTAGTGAAGAACTTTAAACATGCATCACAAAATATAAACACATAAACTTTATAATTTAGTGTGCAACTCATGATTTTTAAAGGTGAACTTGAAAAAAATATGTCAGTATATTTTTCCCTCAAGTGGTGATGGGTCAAGCACTAAAGTCCAGGTTTCAGATAAAGTTTTTAGGAGAAGGATATATGTGTGTGTGGGAGAAAGTTATCATTTTTTCTTTATTTAAATTGGGTAATACTATATTTTGAAAATCCTTTGATTTACATTATTTCACTTGGTTCACAAGACAACCATCCAATTAGGTAGACAGAATAAATATCCTTAGATCCATCTTACAGGTGAGGAAACTGAGATTTAAAGAGCTTAATTAATTTTCCAAGGTCTCATGTCTGGCTACTCACAAAGTCAAAAGAGAAGCCAAATCTCCTTACTCCCAGTCTAGACCTCTGTCTGTTGTTATACAGTGCTGTCTTCTAATAAGTGATATCCTGCTAGATTTTGGTATTCTTAATATGTGTTTTTGACAGTTTTGATTTTGTATATAATCATGTGTCGAATTTTCTATTCTCTTTGAGGACAAGTTCTGATCTGACCTGAACCCAAAGAATTCACACTGGAGAATGAGGTACCAGATTATTTTTACTTAAATTATATACTCTTCTTTAGTTTAAATGTTTGTGAAATTATAGAAAAGTAATGAAAATAATGTTTATTTTTGGGATTTCTTCTCTATGTGTTTGTCAGACCATTTAATTTTAGCAGTTAAGCTTTTAGACTATAGAATCCTAGACTCTCTTGAATCTCATATTAAGAGTTTTTTGAGGAATTAAATATATATTTTTTATTGGTAATGCTGTATGTGTTACTTAATGTTTAAAATAATTTTTATTTTTAGAGCAGTTTTAGGTTCACAGCAAAGAAACTATCTTTTTACCTGAGGTCTGTATATTCATTCTTGGGTTACTGAACTACAAATAAAAATAAACTGATAAAAATGCTTTGAGTGACAAAAAATTACATTTAAATATCAAATATGAACCTTACTGAAGACAATGATGTTGTTCTCTATTATAATGATTTTATGTTGATTAAAATTAAAGATATTTACATTTGTCTGGAACACATAAACAATTTCAATGGTGATTTAAAAAAAAATTTTGCACATAAGTATTTTATTTCGATAGTCTAAATGTGACCTTAAGTGCTTTATTACTCACGGTCCCAGTTCATCATCTACCAAGTAAAAAGCGAGAGTATGATGTCATGGAAAAAGTAGAAGACTGAGTTTAATTTTCTACTCTATTATTTAATAATTATGTGAATTTGTTATTCCTTCTTCCTGGAATCTTCTTCCCAAGATCTTCACACCTATAGCTCCTTTTCATCACTCAGGTCTCAGCTCAACTTCTCCCTCTTCAGTGAGACCTTCTATGCTTGTCCTCTGTGAAGTTACACTGTGCTTCAGTTGCTTTCTCACATCACCCTGTTTTATTGTTTTGCACTTATTTTGTGTGAAATGATCTAGAAGGTAAGCCCCCTCAGAGCAAGGACCTAGCCTGTTTATCACCTGTGCCAACCAGCACTTGGAACATAGCAGGTGCTTTGTCAATATTTGCTGAATAAAAGAATAAATGAACAGTTTTAAGTAAGTCACTTTCTCAACTGTAATACAATATTTTTACACCTCTCTTATAGGCTAGTGAGGATAAGAGATATTTGAAGACTATAAAGCATTGCAAATTATTATTATCATATTTACAAAGGTATATGGGTTGATGTCTACTTGAAAAACAATGGTCTTGAACTCTTCAGGTTTTTACTAGGTGAATATTAGTGAAATATTTGCATTTTTTCCCTCATTAGGATAATTAGCATACTAAAAAGTCATTTGTGAACTCAGCAGTTTGACAATTTGTTCTTGGTTTACTCTTTTATCTCTAGGTTTCTATACCATATATAATATACAACTGGCCCTTTGGATCAGTGGGTTCTACATCCATGATTTCAACCAACTATGGATCGCAGATATTCTTTAAAAAATTCCAGAAAGTTCCAAAAGTAAAATTTGAATTTTCCACATGCAACTACTTACATAGCATTACATTGTATTAAGTATTATAAGTAATCTAGAGATGATCTGTGTGTGTGTTTTATTTACTATTTCTGCAGGTACTTAGGGCATAAATGTATGATCTTACTCTAAGAGAATATAGACTGATGTTGCATAGTACAATGTGGGATTAAAATGTCTGTTTTAGCACGTCAAACTGAAATGTAGTAGCTTTCTTTCTTGGAGATTTGGTTTGAAGTTTCTTTGTCAGAAATATTCAACACAGTGATCTCTGGAGTGGAAAGGAACTAGCTTTTCAGAGATACGAAGTTGGGTATATTATTTCCTCCTCACACAAGTCAGAAACTGGGTACAATCACATGAAATTTATTTCCAATTAGTCCTGACTTTGACACATTTAGAGTTAACTTACCTCAAGGTTGTTTTTTGAATGAAATGTTTGCAGATGTTTATCACATTTGTTTCTTGGTCCCTTTGCAAGCTCAGCAGCTGTGCACTTGCAAGCTAAGCCTTGTTTGCCTGAATATGCTGAGGGGTGTAGGGGCAGAACCAGCTCTAGCAAGTCTAATCTCCAGTAGGAATGTTTTGGGGAACTTGATACCCGGTGTTGCCATGGTGGCATTAGCTCATCTCCATATCATCCCTATGACTCCCATTTTTCTATCACACTCTCTGGACACATTAGGCCGCATTTCTACCACCCCTTTCCTATTATCCCCTTCTTATGACTCCTCTGAGGTCTGGGCATGGTCTCAAATGGAAGTTTGGTAAAACCAGATGTGAACTTTGTAAGATGGATTGGTGGTCCTGGAGTGATCGGTTTACAGTGTCAAGCTCTTCTGAATTGAAAGCCAAAGCAGATCTTATGAAATAGAGAAGAAAAATTACTTCATATTTTCCAGCTCAGGTCTAGTTCATTGCATGAGCATCAGCAAAGACAATCTACTTTACAAAGATAAAAGCCTGCATTTCCCAAAAGATTGTCTTTATCAAAGAAAATAGAAAAAAATGTGAGATATGCTTCATAGTAGATATGACCAAGGAATTAAAAAATAATGAGTGAAGTTAGTATTGCTGATAAATAAAAACACTGTTAAAAGTTTAGGTTGCAAAATAGATAATAATGTTGTTTGTAATAAATGATATACCAGGTAACACTGAATACTTTTATTTACTGCCTGTTGAACTTCACTCTTCAATGACGAACTCAAATGTTACTTATAATATGAAGACTTCCACTAACCCCAGGTCAAATTAATTACTACCTCATCTGTGTTCATAGCACTACTACGGTTTGTTTTTTATCAGTGAATATATCATTGTGGTATCTTTATTTTATTTACTTGTTTATTTATGCATTTATTTAATAGAGTGAAGTGGTTACGGACGTGGACTCTGGAGTTAGACTGCCTGGATTGTAGTTCTGGTCCTGCCACCCTCCAGCTGTGTGACTTCGTGCAGTTACTTAATGTGTTCTGTACCTGAGTTTCCTCACTTGTGAAATGGACAGGATAAGAGTACCTACCTCCTAGAGTACAATGAGAAATGTAGGAGTGAATATCCATAAGGACTAAGTGCCTGATGCTAAATATATATTATTTAACATCCATATGAAAAATTTGTATATGCCAGAATCTATACCAGGGCCTGAGTCTGCACATATGGAAGAATCTCTGTTCTCAAAGAATGTTTATGTTGGTGATCTACACACTGAACAATTCAAAATCAGTGAATTCATTTATTCTATGAATATTCACTGATCAACTTTTATATGCCTGGCACTGTTCTAGATGGTAGGAACACAATAGTGAACTAGACAAAATTCCCTCACTGAGTTTCCATTCTGGTACATGTTAGGGCTATGATGCAGGTATGCAAAATATGTGGGAAGATAGAGATGGGACCTGTAACTCAGCCTGGGGTGGGGCTAAGAATGAGGGAAAGCTTCCTGGGTGAAACAGTTTAGCCAGGCAGAGAAGAGATTGAGGGGCTTGAGTTAGGCAAAGAAGCAGTAATGAGGTCACTGATATTTACCTCCTTAAAGCAAAAACTGTCTCATGAAGTTGCGAATTTCCTCTGTACAGATGGAATGACACTTTCCTTCAATTTAGGGAATACACCAGTGATTATTTCAACAATTTCTTGAAGTGGGGCTTTTCTGTTGATCTGAATATCTTGGGTGTAGATTCCCATGCTGTAGATTATCTTCTTTTCAAGGAACTTGTGCTCTGTCTTTTCTACATTTTGCATGATGTAGCCTTATTGTAACGATGGAGATATAGCTGAAATAGCATAGAAATTAGGTCCAGATGATTGGGATTCAAGCTTCAACTCTATCACTTGCTGGCTGGCTGGCTTTGTACTTCTTTGAGGCTCAGTTTATCTGTCTGTTGGGGCATTAATACTGAGGTATACCTAACAGAGCTGTGGTAAGGATTATATTTAAACATTTGTAAAAAGTGCTTTATAAGTTGCAAATCCCATATGGTGTATTATTAATTATATTCCTGAAGAACACACTGTTTTCAGTAACTGACAAAAGGTTCAGTGAGAAAATAGCATAAGGGTATTTTTATGGACAATTTATACCTCACAATTAGAATGAACATGCATTTACAACAACTATGTGATTACTTACCAGGTGCTGAGCTCTTTCTATACAATCCCACCTTGTCAGTATTATTACCAGAGGAGAGTAACATGCTCAAAGTTACATAGTGAGTAAGTGGGAGAAACAGGTGTCCAACTTGTTTATTTGACCTCATATCATGAATTTCTTTTCATAATGTAACCATGCCTCTTCAGGAGTCTCGGCAGGATCTGCTATATCCTGGTGAATCTTGCTGAATCCTGAGTATGTAAACCCTCTGAGCTTTATTGTTGTGCCATGTAATCCTTAAAAAGTGAGCTTCACAGTTCTTCAACCTCAGAGTTCTTTACTGGATTTTCAAAACAGCAAAGGGTCCAGGGTGGGGAAGATTAAAAATATGCTAGTAACACTTAAAAAAATTCTTTCTTCTGTATTTCCCTTATGTTACAAACTCCCTTTCCTCTTCTCTTCCCACATTCTCTGAGAAATTTCCCCCACCTTTAACTCTATAAATCCAGTTTCCTTCTGTCCCTCCTTGTTTCTATCCAGTTTTACATGCAAAGCCAGAAAGAGTTGATCTTGGGAGAAAACAGGTGGGGAGCAAAAGAGATAGAATGGACCATTCCAGAAATCTTTTTAGCTAGCTGAAAAAGGAGAAAACCTAAACACTCATACATTAATTTTTTTCTTGTCAAAAATTACTATTAGGTAACATGAACTGTTATGACATTGCATAGACCTCATTTTAATGGAATGAGTTGAATAACATAATAACTGGTAAAATTTCAGCCACATCCTGAATTTGTCAGCAGAGCACTTGTATCCCTTTTTGCAGTCTGAGAAGGACAGGTAAGTCTGAGTTCACCTAAAACCTATATTTTCTAAATTCTGCTGACCCTCTGGTAAGATCCCATTGACTTTATGTCATGGCCAGCATTTATATTTGAAGTTAACCTTTCAAAGTGCAGTGTGCAGTGACATAATCTCCCTGTAGGCCTTTACTGTAACACTTGCAGAGGTCTAATTTATCTTACTAAAAAAACAGAATTTTTAAGCTGATTAGCTCCATGTGTATGTTATTTCCACATCAAGTTGACCCACAATTATGTCTTTTAAAAAAATCCCAGAAGAGCAGTGTGGAAGCAAGTTGTGCTACTCTGGAAAGTAATAAACATTGTCATTGTCCTTTTCATATTGCTGATCATATTTGTAAAATTTAATGTCTAAACAATAAAAATGTTGCTAGAAATAATTGTGTTTTCAATTATCCCTCAATTTACCAAATTTTGTAATTTTTGGTGAAGGTGAATTATTAAGAAACCCATCATAACATGTATTTTGGGGACACCAATGGTCATGACAATATTTCCATACAGACTATTTTATTACACCTCTCAGTGTAGTAATTTTTTTCTAATTCACACCATTCCATTCTGTTTCCACATATTAGCACTATCTCTATTTTAGACATCTGTTAGTCGATATGAGTACAGGAATAAAAAAGAAATGTTCCCACCCTTGAAAACTTTAAATCTTACTGCAACAAACAGACAGTATATACAGTGGACTGGAATTCAATGTGCTGAGTTTTACAGTATATAGGAACAGGTCACAAAAATAAAAATGTGGGGTCCTGGTCAGTGGGAGTGGGTGGATTAAGGGCTTAAGAACAATATCTGAAAAAGTTTATAAATCCAGGCATCAGTAATAGTAGCCACTATTTAAATTTCTTATTACACATAGAATTGTTAGTGTTTGGTTTTTGATTGGATTTTTGGGCAGAATCTGGAAATTCTCTAATTATATCTGGAAGTCAGGGTATTTGTTATAAGAGAATGTCATTGTGTTGTTTTATGCACTGTCTCAATTAAAGTAGCTCACCTTTTCTTATAAAGCACTGGAAGACCCTCAACAGAAACATAATAAACACATTTCCATTACACAGCACTCAGATCTCAAGAGTACCAACTACCATAACCGTTATAACAAAACTGTTAGAAAATTGAATAATCGTCCAAATGTTTGTCCACTCCCTAATTACTTAGCATTTTGCTTTCTGAAAATATCAACTCATGAAATATAACAATATACTTTGTTATGTTTTCTAAATTCAAGTGTCATGCCAACAGATGAACTTAATGGGAAGCCAACAATAACATTACAAAGAACAAGACATTTGATATCTTGGAAATCAATTTAGATACAAACCATGGGAAAAGAGAGAGAGTTAATTCCATATAAGTTATGTTTGTGAAAAATTAGTTACTTTGAAGAAATATTTTAAAAGTTCTTCCTGATGAGAAGGCAAACTCTTTTAAAGATATTGAAAAGATTCAAAGTATGTAAGAAAAACAAAACATGTAGTGATTAACCAATTATTAAAATATATTAAGAAATAAACATATATGATTAAAATTATACCATTGATATGAAATCTGAAACCTCAGTGATCTAACACACTGAGTTTGGCAATATTCATGTGCCTTCACAAACCTATAAAGTGCTCTGGTGGAAACTGAAGAAAAAGAAACAGCTCTGTAATACTTGTAGCTAACATAAATAAATTTGCCAGATATTCTTATAATTTTTTTTTTACTGCTATCTAGTCACTTTAAATCTATACTCAGATTGTAGAAATAGGTACCTTTTTATTCTTATCACAAAGCAGAGAACCCCATTTCAATTTTTCAGTACAGTTTTTGGAGGTTAGCTTCATAATTTTAGCAATGGACTTAGTGAATTTTGACAGTAATCTGAGCGATTCAGGCCTCTGAGAGAATACAGGCTCTCTGTATATGACAGTAAACAAAAACTTTGGAAGGATGTAGTGGATTCTTTTGAGAAAGACAATGTCAGGACTTGAGAAAAAGTTCATAATTTTCAACTTTGTTTCAAAGGAGGGACTTAAAAGGAAACTGTTGGATTATTGTAAGTGAGTCTAGTTTTCATGACACTTTGTTTCAACATCCCATCTATATCTACAGGACAAACCATGCAGAAAAAGAAGAATTATAGACCAAAATACATAAAGTCATTTTTTGAAAGCATCTTTTAGAAATGCTGCTGCTGCTAGTATAATAACAAAAAGCATAGGGAGTTTTCAAAGAAAAAGATATTTAGACAGTATGCCTTAACCTTTTAATAAGAAGAATGAAAATGGTTCAAACAATGAAATTATGTTTTCAATATGGGACATTATGGTCTAGCTAAGGGTAATAATCTTACTGATAGATTAAGTTTTATGACATTGACTCTGCTTTTGTTAAGTTTACAATCTCAAAGGGAAAATATGAAATCAAGCATCATCATATATGGAAAATAAATGTATACCATGATACAGAAATCTATGACCTTTCATTGTCTGTGCCTTCAGTATTTATGTTGAAGAGTTGAGATAAATATGATCATGATGAGAATGATGCTGCTGTTTTTATAATGAGAGGAAGGAAGAGGGCTATAAGTATCAGATACCCTGGAAAGTAATAGTTTGCCAAACTAAAAGTTTGTGTGTGTTTTGAAAGTTCAACATTATCTGATGATTTTAGATTCTTATTTCTGATTATTGAACTCACTCTCTTTCTTGTGAATTTCAGTACACCTAGACACCCAACAGGGTTCTTATGTATTTTGTTGTTAGGGAGTCAAGTTTGTAATGGGTCCTGAATGCCATGGACTCAAAGATACAATATAAATGTAAAATATTTTTAAAATTATTGCTGCAATCCTCTTGGATACTTATTTCTGTCATTACCACGTGCCATTGTGTTCATTTTGGAAAACTTTTCACATATTCCTAAATGTGTGAGGAATGGCTTTCTCCAGTGTTGTGGCTACTAATTCTGAAACACAAATTCCCCCAAGATTTAACAGCGTAAAGCAACTGTTTTACTTTGCTAACAAATTCTGTAGGTCAGGAATTTGGACAGGTCTATATGAGGACAGCTGGCCTCTGCTGAAAAGACTCAAATGCCAGGAGAGACTCAATTGCTGGGGGCTGAAGTCTTGCTTACTCCTGTGTTTGGCTCAGGGACTGGAAGAATTTGAAGACTAGGGCTTTCTACAGGAACACTTCTCCATGGGGCAGCCTTGTAGAATGGTATCCTTAGATCAGCTGGATTTCTTACAGCTTAGCTCGGGGCTCCAAATGCAAATGTCCAGGAAAATGAGGTTGAGGCTGCATTGCCCTTGCTGACCTAGTTTTGGAAATCACAGAGTCTTTTTTGCTGAATTCTTTTGGTCAAAAGGCTACTCAGATTCAAAGTGAAAGGGGCATAGACCCTTTGTCAAAGGGAAAATTGTCAAAGAATTAACAACCATTAGCGACCATTAAAACACAAAAACATATGGAATTCCCTGGGGGTCCAGTGATTAGGGTTCCATGCTTCCACAGCAGGGGGCCTGAATTTTATCCTTGATCTGGGAACTAAGATCCCATAAGCTGCGTGGTGCAGCCCAAAAAACCACACCACGACCAGGATATTGCATGTAATATTAAAAAGCTCTTTCACCAAGGACAAAAAAACCCTAACAATCAAAAAATCAACAAAACAAAACAGAATCCCTGAACAATTTGTGTATACTTAAAATCTTTTCCTGAATATTTATTTCCTCTTTAGTTTTAAAATTTATTTATCAATGTATGATAAAAACAAATAATTTTAGTATAAGTATTTATACACAGGTTAATATAAGGAGAGAGGTCACTTATTTTCTGTCTGTATTGATTAGTATTACATTTAATTCCACATAAAAGAAACCTGTTTACAGTGATTTAAGCAATTAGAAGTTTTATCTTTCTGATGAAGCAAAAATTCCAGAGGTAGTCAGTCCAGAACCATTGTAACTATTTAAGGAAGTCATTAGCTTTCCAGGCTCCATTTGCTCTTTGCTCTGCTATTCTTGGCATATCACTTTGGTCTTTATGTTCAAAAGATGGTCATTCTACCTCTAGGCACTGCATCCAAGTTCCAGGTAAGAAGATAAGGGGGAGAATGAAAGGCAAAAATGTGCTTCCAGAACTTTGATTCAAACAACAGGCTTTGTAAGACCCAATCAGTTGACTTCAGTATATACTTCATTGGTCAGAACTGAGTCATACATTCACCTCTAGTCACATAGGCGACTGGGAGGTGGGCATTTTAAACCTAGCACATGTGCATCCCACATAAAATCAAACTTAGAGAAGAAAGGGGGAATAGGTGGTGAGTACACCCTCGTAATGTCTGCCTCTAGGTGAAGGCAGTGATATACAGAGTTAGGACATGAGTAGAATAAATGGGGAGAAAATGTTATGGAAGGTTTAAAAAAGAGATAAGTTAAAAGAATGGAGAAGTATTGGCTGATACTGCCATTGTTCAGATAGAAGCAAAGATGGGACCTGTATGACTAATCTACAACCTAAAGAAATATTAACCATACAATAATTTGTGCTTTAATTATTTATTCTGTAATTTATCCTTTGAGAATGAGTGTACAGTGTTTTTAATAAAATAGTATGGAAATACAAAGATTCTTGTCATACTGGCTTAAATCATAATTGACCTTGAATACTCTGGAAAAAAGTTCTAAATTTCTTGAACATAAAGTTTTCCCCACTAAGGCAGTCTATATTTTCATGTATAATGTGGGTTTTATATACCCACACCTTGTGGGTATATATACCATGGGATTTTATTTTTATATTTTGACTCATCATAGCAGTTTTTACTGCCTGAGTACAACCAAAATCCAGCAATAACATTCAGGAGAAAAGCCATGAAACATAGAACACAACATTCTTACACAATTAATCTCTGACTCATAATTAGAATTTTGTAAAACTGTTGGGTTTTGTTTAAACTTTTAGAAACCACGGTCCCTCAGGCATTAAATATAGCGTACTTCTGTTGGCCTTTTAATACAATAAGACAGATAAAATAACAAAATTGTTTTTTATAAATACTAACATGTACACAATTTGCTTATATTCCATTGAGTCTGTTGAACCCAAACCAAGCACAAAATTCAGAGAACTCCAAAAGGAAAGACTAAGAATTTCTGATAACACTTTTAATAATATAACAGTTTGAAGGTGAAGGTATTTGGAAAGATTAATGGTTCTTAGGAAAGCACCCTGGAGGTTGGTATCAACACAACTTATTTGCAAACAGGTTATTTCATGTCTTAAACTCTGGTTTTCACTAGCTATGCTCTTTCATTAGAATCTGAACATACCTTTTCTCTCAACAACCATTTGGCTGAATGACTTATCCTTTGTTTTCATTTAGCTCCACCATGACTGGTCAAGGTACAAAATTGCAGCTTTAATCTGTCCCCTTTGCCCTCATAGGTCAGCAAGACTCTCATGATCTATCTGATCAGCAGTTACTATCAAGCTAGTGGCAGAATTTTGCAACTTATAATGAAATTAATTAAAGTGAAAAGAAATAAACTATTAGAGGATATATTAATCAATTTTGTGAACCACTTATTTACAAAGTTTAATTAAATGTTTTGTTTAAATGTTGCTCTATATTTCACATCTGAGAACTAACCAAATCCTATAAAATCTCATGAATATCTTAGTTGCAGTCAAGACAGAGAAGCATATTTCAGAAACGTTTTTGTAACATTGATTGCATTTGTGAACTCTAAGATGAAAAGCTAATTCTTCCTTGAAATAATTGTACTGCTGTAATAAGAAATGGACTCAAATCTATCCAAAATACTCCTATTTTATTTACAATTTAGAAGTGAATTTTTAAAAAGAGGCTAATAAAATAACACATAGGAAATATTTACAGAAATGAATAAATGAAGGACTTAAAATCCAATTGCAGCAGATAAGAGAAGGAATTTTGTGCATAATCATTACTTTTAAAAATATTTATTTCTAAATCCCATGCAACCTGACAGTTTTCATGCATAAGAATAACCATTAGATATGTTTAGTTCACTCATTCTAAAAACCCGTTGATTTTCAAGTACCTGAAATAAATTTGTTCATGTAAATTAACTTTGTGTTCCGTAAAATGCTTTATTTCTTACACACAGTAGACATTCAACACAAGTTTTTTGATGAAAAAAATAAAATTGTTGATTTAAAAAATACAAAACAACAACATATTTTATTGATATTAAAGGAGAATTTATAAGGTAATTGCTTCTTGTGCTCACATTGAACATAATTATTCCAAAATGAGGTTCTGGGTCCTCACTGCTCTAATAGTGCTTAGCCATATATGTAAATTAAAGAGTTAAAATGCATCGTCATATTTTATGTAAGAAATGACTTGATTTTTTTAAAGGTCTCACACTAATACGTCATAAAAGTGCTTTAACTTTTTAGGCAATGTTTCTTGAAGTGTTGTCTTGAACCACCTGCATCGGCATTATCTAAGAGCTTATTAAAATGGGAGACATAAATCAGGCTCTCTGGACTGGAACCGTGGGACTTGTTTTTTAGCAAGCACTCAGAAAATTCTTAAGCACCCTGGAGCATGATAACAACTGCTTTTTCACCTTCAGTAAAATTGGGACCTGATACTGACTGCACTGGAATCATCCAGGAGCTTACAGATAAACTGGTTCTACTTCAGGGTGGACCCCCAGGAGTCCTGGACCCCCAGGAGTCCTGGACCCCAGGAAGTTGGCCCTCCTCATTGTGTCCCTTAGTTATTTCTGAGAGATTCCTCATACTCTACATTCTACATGCAGAAAGGCAGAGTCCCTCATGATCTGTTTGGATTTTTCATCAGGCTGTTCTGCCCCATCACATAAGTGATGCCTCCTGGCTTACGACTGCTATCAAGCAGGAATAAGTGACTTCCCCTCCTCTTTACCACGTTCACAGTCTTGAAAGAGAACCTTTCCTTAGTTCTGCTATAAGAAGCTAACTTTTGAAACTTTATTAATAGGCTTAGGTTCACTTACATGGTAAGACATTTCATAAACAAATTCCCAGTCTGTCACTATCCTCAGAGCTCATTCACCAGTTCAGAAATCCCCCACACTCCGTATCCCCCACACTAACTCTCATCCTAGGAATACTCACTGGTCCAAGGTCCAGAGAGAAAGGAATTTCTTTTCTTCACCCAAATCCCTGCAGAAACATTCTCACTCTCTCCACTAAAATCAATAAAAGCTGCAGGTTCAGGGTTTAGAACTTCCACTCAATACAATTTATTTTACCAAACAGAACACTTAGGTCCCTGTGTGAAACATCTGCTTTCAGATCATTGTTTGTTTTCATTTCTCCCCAGGAAAAATGGGCAGATACTTGCTTTTTACTTTGAATAATTTAGGAGCCTATTAGGTGGTTTTCTCAGGATGAAGAAAGTGTTTCTCAAAGAAAAAATAAAAATATTTTACCTTATAGATAGAAATTTTGCAGCTTTTAAATCACAATCTTTTTTTCTAGTCTCTACTTTTCATGACCTCAACATTTTTGTGCCAAATTTCAGACATGACACTCTGATATATATCATATGCTTAAGAGATTTTTCTGTTGCTTTAGTCCCCATAAGAATTCTGAAGGTGGAATAAATTACAGGTTTAACATTTCTTCTAACTATTCATATCTACAAAATGGCAGGATAATTAAAGAAAGATTGATGATAGTAAATTAAAAACCACATTTGGCTTATTTATTATTCTGGTGTTATTAGATTATTTGAAAACAGTATAATTTACATGACTGCACCTACAGATTTCAGTGATAATAAATAAAATAGATTTATTATTGTTAATGAACCTTCATCTGAAATGTACCTGTGGCATAAGTGTTAGTAAGTGTTAGTAAGTGTTAGTGGGTATTGGCTCTCTACTCCCCAAATGCTAGAGAGAGTGAGGAGATACTGATCACTCATACACTGCTAGTGGAAATGTAAAATGGTATAGTCACTGTGGAAAATAGTGTGGCACTTTCTTGAAAAATGAAACATCTATCTACCATATGATCCAGCAATTGATTCCTATGCATATATCCTAAGTTCATGCAGAAACGTATACATAAATGTTTATAGCCTCTATTCATAATATCTCAAATCAGGAAACAACCTAGATGTCCTTAAATGAATGAATGATTAAATAAACTGTGGTACGTCTATACCATTAGAATACTACTTGGCAATAAAAAGGAAAAAATTACTGATACATTCAACAATTCAGAAGAATAATTGAAGAACTATGCGAGTGAACAAAGCCAAACCCCAAACAGTGACATATTTATGATTCTTTTTATATAACATTTTGAAATGAAAAAAATATCAAAATTGTGATTAGTTGTTGCCTGGGATCAATTACGGGTTGGGGATGAAACAGAAGTAGGTGTGGCTATAAAAGTGTGACACGGTGGAAAAGTTGTGTGTCATGAGGTTATGGAAATGTACTGTATCACTGCCAACATCCTGGTTGTGATATTGTGTTTTAGTTTTGAAAGGTATTATCATTGAGGGAAACTGGGTAAAATGTACACAGGACCCTATTTCTTACAATTGTATGTAAACCTTCTGTTATCTCAAATTTAAAGGCTTAATTAAAAATACCACTGCTGGGGCCCCACTCGAGACTAATCAAAGCAAACTCTGAGGGTGAAGCCTGGTCACATCAATGGCCTCAGCTCCATCCTAAAAACATTTTTATTCTCAATCAGAGACACAACAACTTGGCCTTAATTATAGAGTTCTGACAGGCCCTCCCTCTTTCAAGGTGATTTCATTGACAACCAGTCTTAGAATCTTATGCCTATTGCACAATACATCCCATCCTACCCCACCTTTGATCACCTTCTGTAGGTTTTGCATGATTGCCACACTTGAACATGTTTCTCTTTAAGACTAAAGTTATTCTTTGACAACAGCTCATGTCAATGACCCTGCTTTGTCTCTGTCATGGCTCTTCTTGGGGTTTTAGATGTCAATCCCTTTTATTTTCCCTTAAGACAGATTTTTCTGGATTTTTCTGATTTCAAGTGTAAAGGCCCCATCTAGATTTCCCTTCTCACTGATTTGGCTTTCAAGTTGGTTGCTCATCTGCTTTTTTGCCCTATTGAGTCTCAACTCTGTCCCTCACTTTTCCCATCATCCTGTGTTGCTCATGTCTCAGCATTGTTTGGACCCTGACCTCATACACAATTCCTGACCACCCTATAAAATGTAGGTCTCCCATTGTTATTCTGTATTTTACCTTTTTGTTTGTTTACTTCCCAGCAGTTATTATAGTTTGTGGTTGTCTTTCTACTTTTCTTTTTCTGTCAGTCTAAATTATGAGTTTCATTTGAGTAGAGATTATATCTTTCCCACTGTTGTATTTATTGTACCTAGCACAATACCTGATACAAAGTTAGGGGCCACTTAATAAATAATGTTAAAAATGAATGAAATTATTGAAATAACATGTAAATAATTCAGTTCAGTTGCAAATAATATCTTCATAATGCTGAAAACCTTCCAATAATTAGGATCTACCTCTCTAGATTATGAATTAACATGATGTTTAGATAAAACTGCTTCTTTCATTTATTGGCTGTGGACCTAGGCAAGTTAACTAAACTTTCCAAACCTCTCTTTCCATTTTTTGTAAAGCTGGAGTGATGATTCCTATCACCAAGTGTTCTTGTGAAGGTTAAGTGAAATAATGTAATAATATAGGTATTGTGGTTATAATAGAGTAATTGTTCAATCAGGATTAGGACCCCTTCACCAACTCCTCGGTCTAACGCATTTGTTTGGACAGAAATATTGTATTTTTGGAAGTAGGCAAGTAGAAGAAAAAAATAAGTTCAGATCAGTGAAATTATTTTAAAAAGACATCCAGAATTTGTCTTGGAGTGTACAGTTGATTCACTCTTTAACTCTGTCTACATCTACAACTACAATTATTTTCAGCAAGAACTGATATATGTAATCATGTTCTTTAGAGGTTTCAGGGACCTTAATTATCTATTATGTTATGAAAATAAACTTACTGAGGTGAGAAAATTAAGTTTAGCAATACATTTTAAAAAGATTTAAAAAACATTTAAGAATTAAAATTGGGACAATTTAATCCAGGAATCTTACTATTCAACAAAGTTTGACTATTTCTTGTGTTTAAGAGGAGCATACCTCACTTGCTGTTACCTTTAGGTAATGCTTAAATTGGCTTTCTACCATAACATGATTTCTGCTAAACATAAATTTGAAGACATATTTTGGTTTTTGCCACATTTAGAACCTTGCTAGAATGTTATATTTGGTGGCATAGAGGATGTGTTTAAATATTACGGGGCTCTTTTTAGGTACTCTCCAAGAGAATTGAGTGACTAAAAACTCTTAGTCTTAAGGATTTTTGATGAGATTTTCTTAAGCTATGGTGGTCTTTGGTCATAATAATTAAATACAGTCACAGGATGTTGTTCCAAGATATATGGTTTCATATTTAAAAACTTAGACATTAATGAGGAAATGGGGAAGTCTTTTTCTTCTAGACATTGGATTCACACACCAAAAGTGGATAATGATGAATATAAGACCCTTATTGAAATCTGAACTGAGTGCACTGTTTGGGAAATTCCTTCTTTTGAGTTCAGGTTTATTTAGTAGTAACTACTTTAAAATACATTACAAATCATTCTAATTTCAAAATCCTTATGTTACACAGTGTTGTTTGAGGAATCTATTCAGGAATTTCTTCCTCCTTACATTTATATCAATGCAATTGCGGAAAAAGAAACTTTATATTTTAGAACATTCAATCTATTTGAAGTAAACCTATGGAAATTCACAAGCAAAACAGGTTTTTAAAACATAATTTCATTATTTTCCATTTTGCAAGAGCAGGGACATCAGCTCTAAGTGACTGACCTCTTTGATTATTAAGTCATGACAGTTTCATTCATAGGAAAGCAAAGCATTAGGAGTGGCTTCAGAGAATTTTCTTCCCATCTTAGATTTGCATAATTAGCATGTTTTACTCTTATGTATAATGATTATTGTTTGTCTTAATGTCTTGTTGGATAAATGGAAACATTTTCAATGGAAATAAATCTTAAAGAATGAAGAATACAATAAATATTAGGTTTAATAGTCTATATGAAATGCGCTATTATAGCATTTATCTTCATGGGCAAGCCATTTGTGAGTTATCTTTCTCATTTGTAAAGATAGATACTATAACCCAATAATCCATCATGAATTCTTTAAAAATTTACCCTCTCGGCAGAAACATGTTGCTCATACTCCACTGATATGAGACAATTTAAGAATGAGTTATTTTATATGCATATTTGAAAGGTGGCTATAGTCTATAAACAGCACAGTTGGAGAAGGTCAAATTGTGATTAATGTTCCACCCAAAATATAATTCAGCTAGTCAGAGTGATTTAATTTAAGGAATTCTTTCTCTGCTTACTAAGCTGATCAGTATTCATTAACTACGTAATCAGTAGGTAATAGTTTGGGATGAAAATAACCATTGCCTGCAGATATCCTAAAAAAAAGACCTTAATTCTCTGATGTACAAAGGAGGATGCCATATTTCAGTGTCACTTCTCAGAAATCTTTTAAATGTTGACATTTTCCTGCAAACTACTCAGACATCATCAATGTCTCATTCCATATCACTGGTGGAATTATAGGATGATTTGCCTTTTGAGATTTTAGATAGTGATAAATAGAGATGAACTATTCTCTTATTTGGGTCAAAAGCAAGTGCTAAGGGATAAATTCAATGATTTATTTAACAACCTAACACCATGGAGTATTGACAGTCTTCATCTTTCTTGAGGAAAGACATTAACTTTGGATTTCCAAGCTAAGACATTATATAGGAGAATTCCAATGAATTTGCACAATGGAGGAAGTTATAGAGCCATGATGTTATTTAATTGGGTCATTAATGTTGCAGTCTTGAAACTAGTTATGCCGGAATCATATCAGATCCAGAACAATAGATTTCAAGCATTGAAGTTTTCACTGGAATCTCCAATGAAACTTGCATGCATATGAAAACTTAAGTACTTATAATCAAGGTATGATTATCTCAAAATGTTTTCGCATTAAGGCTTCTATTCTTGTCATTTCTAATATAAGGGCAGAAAACAAATGTTTCAGCTGTAGGGTGCTTCAGTACAACTCAACCTAACATTAGGGTACCTCAAGTAAGTAAACTATACCATTTTATTCTATGTGTATTCTACTTGAAATTTTAGCAGAATTTCTTACAAGACTGAAAAAGTGGGATTTCAGGCTTTTTTGTACTCTCAAAGAGGTGGAGCAGTACTGCTTCCTGCAGCCAAAGATTTATTGGGATTGCTCTGATGAAAGTATACACTATTGCTGTCATATCAAAAGTAAACAAAAAATTCTTAGAATTAAGTGCTCACATATCTGTTTTGATTGTGATATAACCGACAGGATCTTTGGATACCAGGTCAACATATACTACATTGGAGTACATTGGAACGTGCTGCTCCAATCCAGTATGGCTTCCAGCTTTTATTTGTACCCAAAGTTAAAGAAAGCTCTGCAGCAAGTGCAGGCCATACAAGCATCTGCCACTTGGACCTTATGATCTAAAAGATCTGATGGTACTTGAAATAACTATGATAGATAGGTTCGCAGATAGGGATATCTGGAAAACTCAGGAGAATTGTAGTGAAGAGCACCAGGGTTTTGGAGCAACTGAATACTAGCCAATTATGAAATGAGTATTATCTAATCTATCAAGCTATTAAACAGGCCTATACAGCTCCATTGTATCATAAATGACATTGAATTTTAGCAGAAGCTAAGATATAAGTTAAGTTGCTTGAGCAGGTGTCTCAGACCCAAGTGATTCTTTCATGGCATTGCCACTTTTCCTTTAAATCTATGCCACTCAGAGATGGCCCTGAAAGATGGTGGGTAGAAAAAATCCTTCTAAGAGGTAGAAATTCAAACATGCATCTGGGTTTTCTCTTTGCCTGGAAGACATGGACTGAGGTGTAGATCTATATTATGTCATTCTTAGTAGCTGAAATTTTAGCCAAATGATCAGGGACTTGGAAGGAATAAAATTGAAAAACTGCTGACTAAAATGTCTGAGGAAGAGGTATGTGAGGATGGACCATTCAGAATGGCCACAGAATGTGGATTTCAGTATCTCATGATCACAGGGACCTACTGCATAGATGACTGTCTATAATCAGATGTACAAGAAGAGCCAGTTTATAGACATGCTTTAGCTTCTCTTTAGCTTCTCTCTTTGCTTGCAATATGTGCAGCCACTCGAGTGTTTAATCAATAGTTGTGTGTAAAAGATGGACACGTCAGTGACGTCAGTGACGTAAGCTATGCAAGGGCTCAATAGTGTAGACTTTCCTTTACCAAGACTGATATTACTGCCACCATTGTTGATTGATTGTCCTGCCAACAGCAAGAGCAGAAATGAGCCTCCAGTATGATACTGTTCCCCAGTGGCCCCAGACATTACCTAGCTTTCCCTGAAGTAGACATTTACTTTGGATATGGATTTTTCTTTCCTATGTGCAATACTTTTGCCATCACCATCTTCTAACATTTTATTCACTACCTTGTTTTTCCACACAATATTGCTACTGACTAGAGAGAAGCAAAAGAAATAATGACTTAAGCTTATGCCTATGGAATTCATTATTGTTTTCATATGCTTCATTATCCAGAAATAGCTGGACTAATAGAATGGTGAAATGATCTATTAAAAGTTCAGTTACAGTGTTGGCTAGGTCAAAACACCTTATGGAGCTGGGGCAATGTCTTACATGTTGTTATATATGCTCTGAGGAGCAACCAATGTATGGTGATTTTTTTCAGGTTCTGGAACAGAGAGGTAGAAGTAGGAGTGACTCCTCTGATTATTACCTTTAGTGACCACTTGTGAAACTTTGTTTCCCATTACAGAATAGTTTAGAGGTCTTAATTACCAAGGGAACAATGATACTTCAGGGGACTCAATAGACTCCATTAAATTTGAAGTTGATAATATCACTTGACCACTTTGGGCTCCTTATGTCGTTGAACCAAGAAACAAATAAAGGTGTTAATAAAAAGGTTAGTGTGATTGATCTTGTTTACTAAGGAGAAATAAGGTGTTACTTCTTTGAATTTTTTTATTGAAGTATAGTTGATTTACAACGTTGTGTTATTTTCTGGTGTACATCAAATTGATTCAGTTATACATAAGAATACTTATATATATTTTCAGGGTGTTACTTCTTAGTGAAGACAGGGAGGAATATGTTGGGAACCTGATTTTTCTGGATGCCTTTTAATACTTCCACATCCAGTGATAAAAGTTAATGGAAGATTAACTGCTGCAACCCTCAAAAAAGTAGGACCACAGATGGCTCAGGTCCTTAGAGAATGAAAGTTTGGATTATCAGGTATAGAATCATGAATGTTAAGAATTATGCAGAAGCTGAGACTTTACTGCAAGATAACAAGTTATCTTGTCACAGTTTCATGAATGCTGGCAAGAGATGTGAGACTTGGGTCAGGCAAATAGGACATTTACTCACCACAATAATAATAGAGTGTCAGCCTTTATGTTGCTCCCCAAGCACCTGTTCCCACATGGTAATGTAAAATGGCCAGGTGAAGGGTATACATATGGTGAGTGGCATCACAGGAGGAGAATTCTGAGCTTAGGAAACCCCTATCCTTTATAATGGGCAGTAAACCAGTCTTTTCCCCAGTGGGAGACATTGCCTTTATTATACTGGACAATAAATAAAGTTTACTTTGGAGAGAGACATTATCTATTCCCTCAAAGACTAACTGCTATGTAATTATCCTTGAAATGACAGTTCTGGAACAAATGCTCTCAGTGTCTTTGCTTGCAAGATGTGCAGAAACTTAACTTGAGAGGTCAATGGAGAACTGTATTCCAACAACCGGTTTAAGTGCTGCATAAGGGCAAAGGCAAAATGGAATGTAGTAGAAGGAAGTTTACCAAGTCTATGACGATGCATGTATTTTTTATCCTTGTTTTATTATGTATATATTGGCTCGGCCAAAAGGTTTGTTCAGTTTCTTGTTTTGTTTTTTTTTTCCGTAAGATGGCTCTAGTAGCACTTATTTGTTTTTAACTTCATTCAAAACAATTTTGTTAGATTGTATGTGACAATTGTTATATCAGCGTGCATTTTAAAGAAGACTTACCAAAATTGGTGAAATTTTGTGTAGCCATTTTAATATTGAAGATGGAAGAAAAAAAGCAACATTTTTGGCACATTATGCTTTATTATTTCAAGAAAGGTAAACACGCAACTGAAATGCAAAAAAAAATTTTGCAGTGTATGGAGAAGGTGCTGTGACTGATCGAACATGTCAAAAGTGGTTTGTGAAGTTTTGTGCTAGAGATTTCTCGCTGGACGATGCTCCACAGTCGGGTAGACCAGTTGAAGTTGACAGCGATCAAATCGAGGACAATCAAAGTGGGAGATAGCCAACATACTCAAAATATCCAAATCAAGTGTTGAAAATCATTTGCACCAGCTTGGTTATGTTAATCGTTTTGATGTTTGGGTTCCACATAAATTAAGTGAAAAAAACTTTCTTGATCGTATTTCTGCATGCAATTCTTTACTTAAACATAATGAAAACTTTCCATTTTTAAAACAAATTGTGACAGGAGATGAAAAGTGTATACTGTACAATAATGTGGGATGGACAAGACCATGGGGCAAGCGAAATGAACCACCACCAACCACACCAAAGGCTGGTCTTCATCCAGAGAAGGTGATGTTGTGTATATGGAGGAACAGGAAGGGAGTCCTCTATTATGAGCTCCTTCTGGAAAAGCAAACAATTAATTCCAACAAGTACTGCTCCCAATTAGACCGGATGAAAACAGCACTTGATGAAAAGCGTCCTGAATTAGTCAACAGAAAACGCATAATCTTCCATCAGGATAACACAGGAACGCATGTTTCTTTGATGACGAGGCAAAAACTGTTACAGTTTGGCTGGGAAGTTCTGATTCATGTGCCATATCCAGCAGACATTGCACCTTCATATTTCCATTTACTTAGGTCTTTACAATATTCTCTTAATGAAAAAGATTTCAATTCCCTGGAAAACTGTAAAAGGCACCTGGAACTGTTCTTTGCTCAAAACGATAAAAAGTTTTGGGAAGATGGAATTATGAAGTTGCCTGAAAAATGGCAGAAGGTAGTGAAACAAAAGGGTGAATATGTTGTTCAATAAAGTTCGTGGTCCTCTTTTTCTTTCTCTCTCCAAGAACAGAGGAAAGGCCATGTGAGGACACAGAAAGAAGGTGGTCATCTGCAAGCCAGGAAGAGAGACCTCACTGGTTAAGTCATAAGTAATCAAGTCCAAAACCTTAGGATCTGTCATTCCTGGAGAAAGGACCATGGAGAGGTTCATTTGCCACTGCCCCAGAGTGAAAGGAAGAGAAATTAACTTTCATATTGTGAGCTGAGATAGGCTCTGCCAGAGATTGTAGGAAACATTCATCTCTTCTTTCAAGTTACCATAAAGGAGAACATCTAGATTTCCTGCAGCCAATTTGGTTGTTAGAGAGAACTGACAATAGGTAAGATATTGACAGAAGACAAAAAGCAGAGGATGGGTAGTTTTCCTTTCTTGTGGAAGCATCTGGACTCTAGCTGGAGCCAACTGTTTATCACCTGGCATGGATGCAGTAGCTGAACAGCAGCAAGGCCTCAAATGATAAAGGTGCCTTCAGAAATCTGAGACACACTGAGATTTAACTGAAAGCAAGAAGAGGCATAAATCATCCCCAAAAGAGAAAAGCCGGCAGGACAATGGGAGAGTGGGGGAAGATGGCGGAAGAGTAAGAGGCGGAGATCACCCTCCTCCCCACAGATACACCAGAAATACATCTAAGCATGGAACAACTCCTATAGAATACTTACTGAACGCTGGTAGAAGACCTAAGACCTCCCAAAAGGTGCGCGAGGAGAGAGGATTAAGAACGCTACTTAAAGGTGCTCCAGAGACGGGCACAAGCCGCGGCTAACAGCGCGGACCCCAGAGACGGGCATGAGACGCTAAGGCTGCTGCTGCCGCCA
Organism: Aethalodelphis obliquidens; assembly: GCF_003676395.1. NCBI lineage: Eukaryota > Metazoa > Chordata > Mammalia > Artiodactyla > Delphinidae > Aethalodelphis > Aethalodelphis obliquidens. The sequence goes on from NW_020838012.1 coordinate 57,531, forward strand.
CCAAGAGGCCTGTGTGCGAGCACAGGTCACTATCCATACCTCCCTTCCAGGGAGCCTGTGCAGCCCGCAACAGCCATGTTCCCAGGATCCAGGGACAACTTCCCCGGGAGAACGCATGGCGCGCCTCAGGCTGGTGCAATGTCCCACTGGCCTCTGCCGCCACAGGCTCGCCACACATCCGCACCCCTCCCTCCTCCCGGCCTGAGTGAGCCAGAGCCCCAGAGTCAGCTGCTCCTTTAACCCCTTCCTCTCTGAGCAAAGAAAAGATGCTCTCCGGCGACCTGCACGCAGAGGTGGGGCCAAATCCAAAGCTGAGCCCCGGGAGCTGTGAGCACAAAGAAGAGAAAGGGAAGTGTCTCCCAGTAGACACAGGAACAGCGGATTAAATCTCCACAATCAACTTGATGTACCCTGCATCTGTGGAATACATGAACAGACAAAGAATCATCCCAAATTGAGGAGGTGGACTTTGAGAGCAAGATTAATTATTTTTTCCCCTTTTCCTCTTTTTGTGAGTGTGTATGTGTATGCTTCTGTGTGAGATTTTGTCTGTATAGCTGTGCTTTCACCATTTGTCCTAGGGTTCTATCCGTCTGTTTTTTTTTTTTTTTTTTTTACTTTAAAAAAACTTTTTTTCTTAATAATTATTTTAACAACTTTATTTTATCTTACTTTATTTTATTTTATCCTCTTTCTTTCTTTCTTTCTTCCTTCCTTTCTACTTTTTCTCCCTTTATTCTGAGCCGTGTGGATGAAAGGCTCTTGGTGCTGCAGCCAGGAGTCAGTGCTGTGCCCCTGAGGTGGGAGAGTCAACTTCAGAACACTGGTCCACAAGAGACCTCCCAGCTCCACATAATATAAAATGGCGAAAATCTCCCAGAGATCTCCATCTCAACAACAGCACGCAGAATCACTCAACGACCAGCAAGCTACAGTGCTGGACACCCTATGGCAAACAACTAGCAAGACAGGAACACAACCCCACCCATTAGCAGAGAGGCTGCCGAAAATCATGATAAGTCCACAGACACCCCAAAACACACCACCAGACGTGGACCTGCCCACCAGAAAGACAAGATCCAGCCTCATCCACCAGAATGCAGGCACTAGTTCCCTCCACCAGGAAGCCTACACAACCCACTGAACCAACCTTAGCCACTGGGGACAGACACCAAAAACAATGGGAAGTGTGAAACTGAAGCCTGCAAAAAGGAGACCCCAAACACAGTAAGATAAGCAAAATGAGAAGACAGAAAAACACACAGCAGACGAAGGAGCAAGATAAAAACCCACCAGACCTAACAAATGAAGAGGAAATAGGCAGTTTACCTGAAAAAGAATTCAGAATAATCATAGTAAAGACAATCCAAAATCTTGGAAATAGAATAGAGAAAATGCAAGAAACATTTAACAAGGACCTAGAAGAACTAAAGATGAAACTAGCAATGATGAACAACACAATAAATGAAATTAAAAATACTTTAGAAGGGATCAATAGCAGAATAACTGAGGCAGAAAAACAGATAAGTGACCTGGAAGATAAAATAGTGGAAATAACTACTGCAGAGCAGAATAAAGAGAAAAGAATGATAAAACTGAGGATAGTCACAGACACCTCTGGGACAACATTAAACGCACCAACAGTCAAATTATAGGCGTCCCAGAAGAAGAAGAGAAAAAGAAAGGGACTGAGAAAATATTTGAAGAGATTATAGTTGAAAACTTCCCTAATATGGGAAAGGAAATAGTTAATCAACTCCAGGAAGCACAGAGAGTCCCATACAGGATAACTCCAAGGAGAAACATGCCAGGACACATATTAACCATACTGTCAAAAATTAAATACAAAGAAAACATATTAAAAGCAGCAAGGGAAAAACAACAAATAACACACAAGGGAATCCCCATAAGGTTAACAGCTGATCTCTCAGCAGAAACTCTGCAAACCAGAAGGGACTGGCAGGACATATTTAAAGTGATGAAGGAGAGAAACCTACAAATAAGATTACTCTGCCCAGCAAAGATCTCATTCAGATTTGATGGAGAAATTAAAATCTTTACAGACAAGCAAAAGCTGACAGAGTTCAGCACCACCAAACCAGCTCTACAACAAATGCTAAAGGAACTTCTCTAGGCAAGAAATACAAGAGAAGGAAAAGAACAACAATAACAAACTAAAAACAATTAAGAAAATAGGAATAGGAACATACATATCAATAATTATCTTAAATGTAAATGGATTAAAAGCTCCCACCAAAAGACAGAGACTGGCTGAATGTATACAAAAACAAGACCCATATATATGCTGTCTACAAGAGACCCACTTCAGACCTAGAGACACGTATAGATTGAAAGTAAGGGGATGGAAAAAGATATTCCATGTAAATGGAAACCAAAAGAAAGCTACAGTAGCAATTCTCATATCAGACAAAATACACTTTGAAATAAAAACTATTAGAAGAGACAAAGAAGGACACTACATAATGATCAAGGGATCAATCCAAGAAGAAGATATAACAATTGTAAATATTTATGCACCCAACATAGGAGCACCTCAATACATAAGGCAAGTACTAACAGCCATAAAAGGGGAAATCGACAGTAACACACTCATAGTAGGGGACGTTAACTCCCCACTTTCACCAATGGACAGATCATCCAAAATGAACATAAATAAGGAAACACAAGCTTTAAATGATACATTACACAAGATAGACTTAATTGATATTTATAGGACATTCCATCCAAAAACAACAGAATACACATTTTTCTCAAGTGCTCATGGAGCATTCTCCAGGATAGATCATACCTTGGGTCACAAATCAAGCCTTGGTAAATTTAAGAATTTTGAAATTGTATCAGTTGTCTTTTCTGACCACAATGCTATAAGACTAGATATCAATTACAGGAAAAGATCTGTAAAAAATACAAAAACATGGAGGCTAAACTATACACTACTTAATAACGAAGTGATCACTGAAGAAATCAAAGAGGAAATCAAAAAATACCTAGAAACAAATGACAATGAAGACACAACAACCCAAAACCTATGGGATGCAGCAAAAGCAGTTCTAAGAGGGAAGTTTATAGCAATACAATCCTACCTTAAGAAACAGGAAACATCACGAATAAACAACCTCTCCTTGCACCTAAAGCAATTAGAGAAAGAAGAACAAAAAAAACCCCCAAAGTTAGCAGAAGGAAAGAAATCATAAAGATCAGATCAGAAGTAAATGAAAAAGAAATGAAGGAAATGATAGCAAAGATCAATAAAACTAAAAGCTGGTTCTTTGAGAACATAAACAAAATTGATAAACCATTATCTAGACTCATCAAGACAAAAAGGGAGAAGACTCAAATCAATAGAATTAGAAATGAAAAAGGAGAAGTAACAACTGACACTGCAGAAATACAGAAGATCATAAGAGATTACTACAAGAAACTCTATGCCAATAAAATGGACAACCTGGAAGAAATGGACAAATTCTTAGAAATGCACATCCTGCCAAGACTGAATCAGGAAGAAATAGAACATATGAAAGGATCAATCACAAGCACTGAAATTGAATCTGCAATTAAAAATCTTCCAACAAACAAAAGCCCAGGACCAGATGACTTCACAGGTGAATTCTATCAAACATTTAGAGGAGAGCTAACACCTATCCTTTTCAAACCCTTCCAAAATATAGCAGAGGGAGGAACACTCCTAAATTCATTCTACGAGGCCACCATCACCCTGATACCAAAACCAAACAAGGATGTCACAAAGAAAGAAAACTACAGGCCAATATCACTGATGAACATAGATGCAAAAATCCTCAACAAAATACTAGCAAACAGAATCCAACAGCACAATAAAAGGATCATACACCATGATCAAGTGGGGTTATTCCAGGAATGCAAGGATTCTTCAATATATGCAAATCAATCAACGTGATCCACAATATTAAAAATTGAAGGAGAAAAACCATATGATCATCTCAACAGATGCAGAGAATGCTTTTAACAAAATTCAACACCCATTTATGATAGAAACCCTGCAGAAAGTAGGCATAGAGGAACTTTCCTCAACATAATAAAGGCCATATATGACAAACACACAGGAAACATTATCCTCAATGGTGAAAAACTGAAAGCATTTCCACTAAGATCAGGAAGAAAATAAAGTTGCCCACTCTCACCACTCTTATTCAACATAGTTTTGGAAGTTATAGCCACAGCAATCAGAGAAGAAAAGGAAATAAAAGGAATCCAAATCGGAAAAGAAGAAGTAAAGCTCGCACTGTTTGCAGATGACATGATACTATACATAGAGAATCCTAAAGATGCTACCAGAAAACTACTAGTGCTAATCAATGAAGTTGGTAAAGTAGCAGGATACAAAATTAATGCACAGAAATCTCTGGCATTCCTATACACTAATGATGAAAAATCTGAAAGTGAAATCAAGAAAACACTCCCATTTACCACTGCAACATAAAGAATAAAATATCTAGGAATAAACCTACTTAAGGAGTCAAAAGACCTGTATGCAGAAAATTATAAGACACTGATGAAAGAAATTAAAGATGATACAAGTAGATGGAGAGTTATACCATTTTCTTGGATTGGAAGAATCAACATTGTGAAAATGACTCTACTACCCAAAGCAAACTACAGAATCAATGCAATCTCTATCAAAGTACCACTGGCATTTTTCACAGAACTAGAAGAAAACATTTCACAATTTGTATGGAAACACAAAAGACCCCGAATACCTAAAGCAATCTTGAGAATGAAAAACGGAGCTGGAGGAATCAGGCTCCCTGACTTCAGACTATACTACAAAGCTACAGTAATCAAGACAGTATGGCACTGGCACAAAAACAGAAATGTAGATCAGTGTAACATGATAGAAAGCCCAGAGATAAACCCACGCACATATGGACACCTTATCCTTGATAAGGGAGGCAGGAATATACAATGGAGAAAGGACAGCCTCTTCAATAAGTGGTGTTGTGAAAACTGGACAGGTACATGTAAAAGTATGAGATTAGAACACTCCCTAACACCATACACAAAAATAAGCTCAAAATAAATTAGGGACCAAAATGTAAGGCCAGAAACTATCAAACTCTTAGAGGAAAACATAGACAGAACACTCTATGACATAAATCACAGCAAGATCCTTTTTAACCCACCTCCTACAGAAATGGAAATAAAAACAAAAATAAACAAATGGGATCTAATGAAACTTCAAAGCTTTTGCACAGCAAAGGAAACCATAAAGAAGACCAAAAGACAACTCTCAGAATGGGAGAAAATATTTTCAAATGAAGCAACTCTCAGAGGATTAATCTCCAAAATTTACAAGCAGCTCTTGCAGCTCAATAACAGTAAAACAAACAACCCAATCAAAAAATGGGCAGAAGACCTAAATAGACATTTCTCCAAAGAAGATATACAGATTGCCAACAAACATTTGAATGAATGCTCAACATCATTTTAATCATTAGAGAAATGCAAATGAAAACTACAATGAGATATCATTTCACACCGGTCAGAATGGCCATCATCAAAAAATCTAGAAACAGTAAATGCTGGAGAAGGTGTGGAGAAATGGGAACGTGCTTGTACTGCTGGTGGGAATGTGAATTGGTACAGCCACTATGGAGAACAGTATGGAGGTTCCTTAAAAAACTACAAATAGAACTACCATATGACCCAGCAATCCCACTACTGGGCATATACCCTGAGAAAACCATAATTCAGAAAGAGTCATGTACCAAAATTTTCATTGCAGCTCTATTTACAATAGCCAGGAGATGGAAACACCCTAAGTGTCCATCATCGGATGAGTGGATAAAGAAGATGTGGCACATATATACAATGGAATATTACTCAGCCATAAAAAGAAATGAAATTGAGTTATTTGTAGTGAGGTGGATGGACCTAGAGTCTGTCATACAGAGTGAAGTAAGTCAGAAAGAGAAAGACAAATACCTTATGCTAACACATATATATATGGAATTTAAGGGGAAAAAAATGTCATGAAGAACCTAGGGGTAAGATGGGAATAAAGACACAGACCTACAAGAGAATGGACTTGAGGATATGGGGAGGGGGAAGGGTAAGCTGTGATTAAGCAAGAGAGAGGCATGGACATATATATACACTACCAAACGTAAAATAGATAGCTAGTGGGAAGCAACTGCATAGCACAGGGAGATCAGCTTGGTGCTTTGTGACCACCTGGATGGGTGGGATAGGAAGGGTGGGAGGGAGGGAGTTGCAAGAGGGAGGAGATATGGGAACATATGTATATGTATAACTGATTCACTTTGTTATAAAGCAGAAACTAACACACCATTGTAAAGCAATTATACTCCAATAAAGATGTAAAAAAAAAAAACAGGAACAAAAAAATAAAGTTCGTGGTGAAAATGAAAAATGTGTCTTTTATTTTTACTTAAAAACCAAAGGCAATTTTTGGCCATCCCAATAATTGAATATACTGTTTTTTTCGCTCCCTTTTGTCTACTGTTTCACAGAGTATGTATTGTTTGTGATTAACATTATTCTTCATTGTTTACATTACAAGCCGTCTATCAAAGAAAGATTATTCATGAGCTAGAAAATAAATGAACATTATTCAGACCTTGATACAATAATTTATGTGATTTTTTTGTCTTTTTTGGGGGGAGAAAGGTTCAGTGTGGCTTTGTTAGTGTAAGAAATAGTTGTAAAAAAAGAGAAATAGTTGTGTTTATGTTATTTGGTAATGCATCTTTGATATTATTATTTTTTGGAAGGTTAACAATGGGCCAAAGATTGTGAATAGACATGGAACATCCAAAGAGCAGAATTTACCTGATATTGTTACTGATTCTCAGTTCCATCCTTGACATTCTAAATTCTGCTTGCACTGTAGCAGGACAAAGCCTAAAAACTACGTTTTTCCTTGCCAGTAGAGTTCCAGCTAGAGTCTGCCAATTAGAGGCTCAAGGAACAGGTTTGGAAGACAGAGGAAGAGCAGCCATTTTTCTTCATTGTAGCTCTGGGAAGGCCTGTCAGCAGCATCAAATTTCAGGCAACTGAGTTTTGGACATCCTCCTGAGTATCTCTCACTTTGGTATTGCTGGCAGCTGAGATCATTGGTAGACTCTTGACCTCTGCTATTTTGAATTTCCTGAAAGTATTTTTCCTGACATTTACTCCTGTAACTTTCCAATAATTCTGCATTAATTCCTTGTATTAAACCTCTTCCTACACCAAATACCTGGAATGGCTTTTATTTTCCTGATAAAACTCTGACTAATATGGGGAATTATTCCCTAGAAATAGACACTGACTGTCTTTGCAGAATAATGTTAGAAGGACTGAAATAAATAATCAATCGGTCCAATATTCTTAAAGGTAAACAAATGTTTAAAAATTTGCCTTTTTTCTGTATTGGTGAGCTATATATACATGGAAGCCATATACATGGAAGATGATGTAATCTTAAGTAATATATAATACTGATTTTAGAATTAACCTCAAATCTGCTTTTGCGTGATTGTCTGTGTTTTACAACCTGTGTATCAGTTTCCTCATAAGAGAGTTATGAAGAATAAGTATAGTAATTCATGTCAAGTGGTTAACACATAGTTAAGTGCTCAATAAATAGTAGATATTCTTACTAATAGGAATATTAGAATTATAAAAATGTAAGGTGTAGTGTATTATATCCTGAGAAATGTGGTAAAAAATATTGATCTCAAATCTCATCTTATTTTTTTTTCCCCTGAGATCTATACTCAGAATTTTAGTGGTCAATGGGGGAGGGGAAGCAGTTCTTCAGTTGTAGCCTCTAATCAGTTAAACTTTATTGAGGTCTCACTATGGCCAAGGCACTTATTTAACAAAGTGGTGGCAGGGACTGCACCTGCCTTGTTTGGGCCCGTGTCCCAGCACCTCACAAGCAGCCTGACACATAGCCAGTTGTCAGTAAAAATTTGATGAAAGGATGAAAAAAGATATTGTATTGAATACTGTGGTTGGAAGGAAGCATGGAGTTCAGTACACAGAAAGATGAGTAAAAAAAAGTCTTTTACACGCAGTTTATAATCTCATAAGGAAAACTGTTCAAGTCACAATTAACCAACATTCAAGGCAAACTATACACAGAGGAGAGTGATTCATTCTGTTTGGGAGTGATCAGAGAAGGTTTCAACCGAAATGAAATAAAGGTGAGCTGTGACAGATGAGTTGGATTGTGTCAAGCTGACAATGGCAAAGGGATGGAAAATTGAGAGGAGTGATTGTATGCAACAGGAGTTTTGTTGGGACAATAAATAATGCCCCTTTATCCCTCATCTCCTGAATTTCAGAGCCAGTTGAGAAGTAGAGCAAGGATCACTTAGAGATCAAAATAACAGCTTTACTATTGATTCCTCTAAATTGACCTTACTTCCCCCCTTCCAAACTGTAGGTCTTCTACTTGCAGGTTCTGAATGTGTTCTGGGAAACATACTGTATGGATAAACAGAGTGAGGACAGGCCACTTTGAAAGGAAGGCACAAAAGAGTCACATATACTCACATCTTTCTCCCAAACTCATCAATCTCTGGAGAGAAGTAAGTTAGGAGCCAGAGAAAAAGAGGCTAAAAATAATCATCCACAATTCTCCCTCCAGATGGTGAAAAATCCTATGCTTTATAGATATTTGAGAGGTGAGGTTTGAGCATTTCCTTAGCATAGACACACAGTATAGATATACATAGCTTAAATTTGAATATTTTTTTTATCTCTTCCTCTATTTACAAAAATCTGTTGTGTGACTTCATTCATTGAAATGCAAAGAACAGTAGTATGAACTTGGTGTGGAGAATGCGACTGATAAACCTTTGTACCAATCTTCAAATTAGAACTTCTGGAAAATGGAAATAGGGATCCATTAGTTTATTAAGCGATTTCCTTGATTTAATTTTTTTCCCTGGGGAATCTGACAAAATTATGTATCAAGGGTCCTCACAAGCTTCTTCTCTGGAAGGAGGTTCATAGTGGCTTGCAGGATGTTTCAAATATCCTGGCTGCCCTTAAGCTATTCTTTAGTCAGCCATTCCAGCTTGAGTGTATTGAAGACATCAGTAAGTATTGACATAGAAACAGGTGCATGTGTGTGATGGGGATAAATGGTCTGAGAAGGAAGTGAAGATAGGAGGAGGAGATGATAGAATTCAACCTCTTTGTCACATGTAGTTCTAATCCACTAGTTTGTAGATTTCTCAACTACAGGTTAAAGCCAGGGCCCACAAATGACAATATATTTTGTCCTAGAATGGCTGCATGTTCACTGTCTTTCAGGGTTTTAGAATTAGAGTAGTTTCTTTCATTCTCACATCTCTTTCCCTTCAATCCTGCCCCCTACCCTTAGGGTTTTGTAAACTTGTGAAAATTACTTAATTTTTTAATTACTTAAAAATTAATTATTTAATTACTGAACCTCATACTCCTCAACTCTAAAGTGGGTATTTATTTATTTTTTTAATGTATTTGTTGTTGAATATAGGCACTTAACAGGATTTACTCTTTTGCTGGAAAAAGCATGTGTTTTAAGTATTTAATTACAATAAAATTCAGTGAATACTATGATAGGGTATATAATCTAGTGCAGTGATTTTCAAGGTGTGGTCCTTGGACAAGCATTATTGAACTCATCTGTGACCTTGTTTGGAATTCACCAACTCTACCATATCTGTTGAATCAATCTTTGGAGATGGGGCTCAGGAAACTCTTTTAACAAACACTCCAGGTGACTCATTTACATTAAAATTTGAGAAATACTGCACTAGGGGACCCTAACCTGGGCTAATGAGTTAGGGAAAGTCCACTGAGAGAGGTAATATTTAAAATGAGATGTGAGAGATGAGCTGGGGTACTGGGTAAGGCTGGGAGATTTTCAGGCAAAGTAAACAGCTAATTTGGAGGCCTAGAAAGAGTTTGTCTTATTTAAATCTCTCTAATGGCATGATTAAGGTGTGTGTTTTCTGGGGGCCACATGTGAACCCCATTTGTAAGAGAGCCAGTCTTAGTCTCCATCTAAAAGGACTACACTGAGGGATGAAGGGGTGCCCAACAGAGAAATAGACTTCCTAAAGTTCAGCGTCTAGGGGTAGAGAATTAACAGCATAATAGAACTCCAGTCGCAGGCCAGCAGACAGATCACCATGGAACTCATAAAGATACTCCACATGAGAAAGTCAGCAAGTCTTCAATCCTTTGATAAATATTTTCTGTGCACTTATATTGTACTAAATTTTCTTGACGTTGGGAATACAGCATTGAAAAGAAAAAGGAGAGCAAGAATAAAAAACATGTAATATGTCAGGTATGAGTAAGTGTTCTTAATAAAAATATAGCAGGTAAAAAGGCTAGAGAGCAATAGGAGTGCTATTATGTATAGGAGCTATGGAAGGCCATACAAACCCTTTTTCTGAAAAGGAGATACTTGAACAGATATCTGAAGGAAGTGAGAGGGTCAGTCATACAGAGAGATTTATAAGCAGAAAAAATCAAGTGAAAAGGCCCTGAGGTAGAAGCATCCTTGCCCAGAATAGAGTAGGGAAAGGGAGAGAGTGATAGGTGATGAGACATCTATGATTGAAGGAGGCCAGGTCATTCAGCACCTTGGGTAACAATGGCCAGGACATTGAAATTTCATTTCGAAAGAGATTGAAAGGCACTGGAATTTGGGCAGAGGGGTGCTATGATCTTGACTTGAGTTTAAAAAAGCTTATGGGTGTTAGATAGTTGGGGGAAAGGATAGATGCCGCGAGGAAGGTTAGGAGTTTAGTGCAGATGAAGAGATGATGATGGTTTGGACAGGGGTGGTAGTGATGATGGTGGTAAGAACTGGTCAGATTCTGGGTATACAATGAATCCTAATTATTCACAGATTCTGTTTGTAATTTTGCCTTCTCACTAAAATTTATTTGTAACCTAAAAATCACTACTCAGTGCTTTCTTTTGTGGTCATTCACATACATACTTTTTTACAGAGTGGCCAACAATTTGAGTTGCCCCATGTGTATGTTACCTGCTGAGCTCCAATAAGATGGAAAGATCGCCTTTTTTTCAGTTCTTATATTATGAACAAGTGTCCTCCTCATGTATATCTAGTGCCACATCTTTTGTATTTATTTGCTTTTTACTGGTGATTTTACTGTTTAAAATGACCTCAGGGCTTCCCTGGTGGCGCAGTGGTTGAGAGTCTGCCTGCCGATGCAGTGGACACAGGTTCGTGCCCCAGTCCGGGAAGATCCCACATGCCGCAGAGCGGCTGGGCCTGTGAGCCATGGCCGCTGAGCCTGCACGTCCAGAGCCTGTGCTCCGCAACGGGAGAGGCCACAACAGTGAGAGGCCCGCGTACCGCAAAAAAAAAAAAAAAAAAAAAAAAAAAGATCTCAAATGTAGTGCTGAAATAGTGTCTAGTGTTCCTGAGCACAGGAAGGCTGCCATGTTCCCTATGGAGAAAATACACGTGTTAGATAAGATTTGTTCAGGCATGAGTTATAGTGCTGCTGGCCATCAGTCCAGTGGTAATGAATCAACAATATATATTAAAAAGTGTGTTTAAACCAAAACACACATAAAACAAACACACATTCCAACTGTGTCAACTACTCATTCCAGTGTTAATGAATCAACAATATATGTTAAAAAGTGTGTTTAAACCAAAAGACACATAAAACAAAGTTATGTATTGATGGGTTGATGAAAATGTAACCAAGTGCACACAGAAACATAACCCTGTATTTCCCCCAGGAGCAATGATCTAGTATTCACTAATTTGATGTTTTCAGTGACTTTATAGAACATAACTACTGGGAATAATGTGAATTGATTATATTTTGAAGATAGTGACAGAATATGCTAATGGTTCAAAATGGGTTATGAGAGAATAGGAGGGCTCTGAGATATTTGGCCCAAACAGAATAGAGTTGCCATTTGCTTATGTGGTGAAGGCCGTAGGATGAGCAAATTTTGTGAGTGAGGGGAAATCAAATTTGGTCTTAAACATATTAAGTTTGAAATGTCTATTAGACAGTTAAGTAGAGATGTTGACAAATCAGTAAGACATATGGGTCTCCATAGTGGGTACTGATGCTACATTCCAACTGTGTCAACTACTTCAGCTGTATGCTCTTCCCTCACTATCCCCTGGATTCTTGCCAGGAGGAATCAAAAACAACAGACAGTGGGTAGAGAAGGAGGTGGATCAAGGAACAGATATTAAATCAACCATATCCTTCTCTGCCCTGGCAGGTCTGAGTTGGACAGTTTGGAGTTTTGATCCTTATACTGAATTTGGTTATTAAAGCTTATGACTTTTTATTATTTATAATTGACAGAAGAACTATGGGATATGTCTGAGTCTTCATCACAGGAGTGGGAAATAATGAGCCCACAGAGTGAGTTTCATAGTCCATGAGAAAAATAACACATCCTAGTAAGTACATCTATGCCTGTGACTTTCATTATCTTTCATATGCTGATGGATTACAGATTTATGTCTCCAAACAAGATCTTTCTTCTGGTCTTCAGACCCATATATTGAGCTGTGTACTTGACATTTCTATTTGAATGTCTCAAAAATTCCTCAAATTCAACATGTTCAATATTGAACTCATAGTCCTCCTAACACCTCGGATAAAGATGGTCTCCTTAACCAGTCTTTAGCCAGGCTTCTCTTGAGCCCTCTTCTTGACCTGGTTTTAGCCTTGGTCTATAAAGACTCGAACAAAACACTAAGATGGTTTCTAACAGCTCAAGGCCTTATCCCTAGGATGACCCCATCCCCCATTAAAGTGCCTTTGTAAGAAAACTCAAGGCTGCCAAAAGAATTTACTGTTTGTGCTAGTCCACACCTGAAGACAGGACTCCTTTTCCCAGACTCTGTGGGAGGGTAGGGGCCTAATTTTGATAAGTGTCAGCTAACAAACCCAGATGACTTTTCAATGCACCAAGTCCCTGTTTTGTGAAAAAAACTTCAGTCTTCCTCCTGTGTTTCTCCTTTGCTCTCATACTACTACCACACTCAAAACACTTCTTACACTTCAGGTGACCAAATGTGTGTGAGTTCTTCCCGCACCAAGAAATTCTCTGTGACACCAGCTGTGTGTCCTATAACTTAACTTAATTCTGACACTATCTACCTGAAGATAGTGTCATATCCCACAGGTTAAGGGCTCAGTCCCATGAGACTGCCCCCTACTTCAGATGCCAATTGCAAGTAGTAGGTCCCCAGGTTACCTAGAACTTCTGTCTGACTTGGCTACAAATCCGAGGTTCCCGTGATCTCCTCTGCATCAGATTTTATTATTTGCTAGAGCTGTTCACAGAACTCAGGAAAACACTTACTTACACTTCCCAGTTTATTAAAGATTATAATAAAGGATACAGATGAACAGCCGGATGAAGAGGTACATAGACTGAGGTCTGTGAGGGTCCCAATCACAGGAGCTTCTGTCCCACAGATTTGGGGGTGTCACCCTCTTGGTACATGGATGTGTTCAGAAACCTGGAAGCTCTCCATGCTGATGTTATTGGGGTTTTATGGAGACTTCCTCATTTAGACATGATTAGTTATTAACCCTATTTTCAGCCTCTCTCCCCTTTCTAGGCAGTGGAGGGGAGGTCTGATAATTCCAAGCTTATGGCTTGGTCTTTCTGGTGACCAGCCCCCATTCAGGAGCCAACCTGGAGTCACCTCATTACAACAAAAGATGCTTCTAATGCGCTTATCACTTAGCAATTACAAAGGTTATAGGAGCCTTGTGTCAGAAACTGGTGGCAGAGATCTATCTATCTATCTATCTATCTATATACATATATATATATAAAAATATAATTTCACACACTCCCTTCCCACTTTTGCACTTTTTCACTTCCTTAACTCTATTGTGCCCTCACTCGTCCCCTCCTTCTTCCCTCATTCTCCTTTTAAATCTCCCAGTTACCTCTTTACAAATCAAAGTTGAGTTCAGTTCATGCTGGACTCTTTCCCCTATTGCAATAGTTATTACTGATTCAAATATGTCAGTATCACTTTTATGTCCAGCTTTATTTAGCTTTGACATCCGCATTCTACCCACAGATCTTGTCCACTTTCAGTTCTCCTTATTTCAGTGAATGGCACTATCATCCATCCACTTGCGAAAGTAAGACCCTTAGCTCTTGATATCTCCTTTTCACTTTAACCAATATCACTTCTCTACTCTCCATAACTAATCCATCATTGTGTCCTGTGGTTTCAACTTCCAGACATCTCTTGAATCTATGCACTTCTTTTCAACTCTACTGCTACCATTTTTCCAGGCAGTCATACAGAACATCAGATATGAGCATGAGTTTATTGCCGGATTGCTCACTGACTGGGCTTGAATACCACTCCTATTGCATATTATCTTTTTGACCTTGTCAAATCACTCGACAACTTTAAATCTCACTTTACATATCTGCAAAGATCATTACGGTCTCTAATACATAAAATTGTTGTAAGGATTAAATGAGATTCAATATGTCTGGCACATGAGTTTTGTTAAGTGAGCTATTATTAGGTTAAGATACCATCATTGCCTGCCTGGACCATTGCAATATCCTTCTAACTGGTCTCGCTGCACCCATTCTGTCTACTGCCAATATAGCTCTCACATGCAGCCATAAGCCTGGGAGGCTTATCATTTCAAAGTTCAAGTATAATTGTGTAACCTTCACTTAAAAATTTTCTATAGCTTTAACTGGTCTAATAATAAACACCTAAATTCAAAACATAACCTACCAGATTTTGCCTTATTTGGCACTTACCTCCCTTTAGAGTTTTGTTTTTTTTTCACTCCTGCCTTGTCCACCTTCTTTAATTTTTCAAATGGTCCATGCCATTTTGCCACTACCACTTCCCTTATAACAACACTATGTTGTTATAAACTCCCTGCATGTGCCGTTTGCTCTGTCTGGAATGTCTTCTGCCCTCTGTGCCTAATTAATTCTCTTAATCTTGCATATCTTAGTTTGGGCATCACTTTCTCAGGTAAGCCTTTTTTACTTCTCTAATTAGGTAAGAGCCTTTGATAGAGAGTTTCAGAGCATCTCTACCTGTTTGTATTCATATATTCCTTACTCTTTTTATGTGATTCATGTCTGACTCTTGGTAGGCTCATTGAAACAGTGATGGTTGTCTGGATTGAATCAGCATTGGTTTTTCAGTGATTACCAGATAGTACACCTTAGCACATAGTAAACAATAAATTTTGTTGAATGAATGTCCACATAAACCACTTATGCTCCACAGATAGTAGCTATTATTGCTATTGATACTTATTGAGAAGTATGGTGTGAGCAGCTGCTCTCATTTTCTAGGAGGCAAACTAGAACTAGGAAGCAGAAACCCAGGCAAGAAAATGGTAGGCTCATTATGACTCAGAAGGTCAGAGTTCAGTGGCCAGAGTAAGACGGCAAGAAAGCCCAAAATACAGATGAAGCTAGACAGAATGCCTGGTCAGGGTCCTCTTGATCTCTTAGAGGGCTTGTCTTCAGCATTCTTAAAGGAATGGTGTGTAAATGAAGGAGCTTATGGGTTGGCTTTGACAAACAATAAAGGAGAAGACTGCATTCCTAAATATGTACCCCAAGGAAAAAGCCAAGTCTTTAAATGTTTGTTACAGCAGAGTGGAATTGACAGGAAAGAAAAGGAGTCTGTATTTCCTCAGATTACTTCCTCCACTCCTTCTCTCATCTCCTTTCCAGAAACCATAGTTTGAAGGGGAGAAAAAACTAAACTAAACTAAACATGTAAGTTACTTATTTAATTTCTGCCAATCTATTTTCTTTTCACTATTTTACTAGCAAAAATTACAAACCTACTTAATATTTTTTCCTAAAAAGCAGGTGTAATATTATTAGAATAGCTGATTCAGTCTATTTGAATTTATTAGTACTTGCATTATTATTATATTGTTGTAATTCAGAAGAATGAGGGAAAGGCACAACAAAAATAAAAATTTCTTATAGTGATACAGACACGATTCAGTTCACTTCCACATTTATTATTTATTCCTTAAAAAAATCCCTTATTAAACCTAATCAATGGACCTTTTAATTTAAGAAATATGAATTGTGTCTAATTATTCCAATTATTTCAGAAAGGTACATTGGTGAGCTCATTCACTTTGGTGTAAAACATTCAGTTTTTTTGTTAATGGGATTATTCTATTTCCTAGTTAAGCTATTTTTCTATATATAATCAGCTGGTCTAGTGATTTATAATGATAATGCTGTCTTTCTACACTGCTAGTGTAAAGATTGGATATTTTCTTAAGTCTAAGATAATGGCAAAACATTAACAGTGAAATTAAGACTAAATGAGGCTCACTTAAAAATCCTCAGACTTGGGCTTCCCTGGTGGTGCAGTGGTTGAGAGTCCGCCTGCTGATGCAGGGGACACGGATTCGTGCCCCAGTCCGGGAGGATCCCACATGCCACGGAGCGGCTGGGCCCGTGAGCCATGGCCGCTGAGCCTGCGCGTCCGGAGCCTGTGCTCCGCAACAGGAGAGGCCACAACAGTGAGAGGCCCGCGTACCGCAAAAAAAAAAAAAAAAAAAAAAATCTTCAGACTTTTGCTAAAATAACCTGACATATAAATAAAATGAGGTGTTTATTATTTATTATTATTATTAATTATTTATTTCAAAAGTGGTGGACAATTTTCATATACATTTTGAAACTGCATGACTTTAGTGGTATGTATACCATTATTTGTATTTTAATTTGTCAAATATATTTATGTTTCCTTCTCCCCTTACAAATAAAAAAAGAGGTAGATATAGAAAGCTAATAGAAAAATTGAAGCTGCCAATACTGTAACCATTAGGTTAGCATATATTTTTGTGATTGTACTTCGGATTTGACTCGAGGTTTCTGGCCTTCAGAGCAAGAGAGAAATGACCCATATTACTGAAAAGAGGAAACATTTCAGTTCTTCTGGGGAGATTCCCCCACTCCACATGTTAAAATTCTAAAATACCATTTCTCATGTGGGGCTTTATGTTCAGAACATTGTAACAGATATCTTCTAAATTCTGAATTAAATTATATAAAATGTAGAATAAAATTTCATACCTGGATTGCTCTAAACATAACCCTTACCCTATTCCTTAGGATTTTGAGTCAGAGGTCTTATACTTTTGACAGGATGAAAGTTCATCTAAGCATTTTTACAAAAGCATGGCCAAGCAAATTAACAATGTGAATAGGCTTTAGAAGAATCTGCTTAATGGAAGAGCAGCTACAGTTTTAAGAATTTCAGAAACACCTTATTCATGTACAAGTGGAATAATTGCCATGTGATCTGAGGAGGTGATGCTTTACTATGTTGATAAACATTAATTTCTAAGGCTTATTAAGGTAGAACACTTACTAGGAAGCATTTAGGCTGATTAAAAATACTTGAAAGCTTTTAGAAATACATTTTTATTATTTATTAATTTGCTTATTTAAAAATAATATTTGTGTACTGTTCTTTTCCCCCAAGTAATCCTGCCAAATAGCAGTTTACTGCTTATGGAAAGGTATTATCAAATTTTGTACCTTTCAAATATGTTTGTTCTTTATGCTCTGTATTACTGTAACTGTTTCTTTGATATACTTGAGTATCCTTCACATCACATAGCAGATTATTTTGTCATAAAATAAAGGAATAAACTGCTAAATGAATAAGTTGTACATTTACAATAAAGACACCATAATTCTCCTCTGTGTATGGTAAGACTTACAGGCATAATGTTAGTCTAAGGGCTGGATTTCAGTCCTTTTTGTCCTTCTTAGGTTCTGCCCAATTGTGAACACTGGGAACTAGTTCATCAGGCACTTTTCTGTTAAACCTCATGCGTAACTTAGCTTAAAAATAAGGCACAGGGCTTCCCTGGTGGTGCAGTGGTTGAGAGTCCGCCTGCCGATTCAGGGTACACGGGTTCATGCCCCAGTCCGGGAAGATCCCACAGGCCACGGAGCGGCTGTGCCCGTGAGCCATGGCCACTGAGCCTGCGTGTCCGGAACCTGTGCTCCGCAACGGGAGAGGCCACAACAGTGAGAGGCCTGCATACCACAAAAAAAAAAAAAAAAAGCACAGACTTAAATGTATAACAGCAAAATTAACTTATGTAAAGCACATCTAATAGTGTATATAGTAAGCCAGCAATAACTATCAATTATTTTCCTTTCAAATGTATTTTTATTTTAATGGATTCTCTTGCAAACCTGAAGAAACTTCTTGATTCTAAGGAATCACATTAAAATGAATGAATGTCAGACACCAGCATATATATTTTTGAAAGCCGTTGTCTTATAGATATGTCACATAGATTGCCACTTCTTTATCCACTCACAATTCTAACCTTTCCAAGGTTTCTAGAGCAAATAAGCTTTCTTCTCAGTTTATAGTCTTTAATGCTTTTCCATGGATAGTGTAGACGGTCTTCCACCTCTTATATTATGTGCAGGCATTAAATAGATGCAAGTCAGTAAAACCCATGCCTAATATATATATATATATATATATATATATTCCTACACATATGAAAGAGCTCATATCAAGAAATCAGGTAATTTTTATGTGTCCTGTGTATAAAAGTTTACTTAGGATTTGCACAGGGGAGTAAAAAGAAAGCTAAATTCAGAGTGGAAAATGTAATAAAATTAATTTTCCCTCATTTGTTTAAAAAATAACCAATTATAAAGCAATTTTGAAATATATCTAAAACTATGCTTTCATTGAATTAATAGATGGTA
Organism: Aethalodelphis obliquidens; assembly: GCF_003676395.1. Lineage (NCBI taxonomy): Eukaryota > Metazoa > Chordata > Mammalia > Artiodactyla > Delphinidae > Aethalodelphis > Aethalodelphis obliquidens. Next base: position 76,338 of record NW_020838012.1, read on the forward strand.
TATTATAAAACAAAAAAAATTTAAAGTTTTCATGGGATTAAAACTATAGTGAAATACAGTTAATTTTCCATTGCAATTCAATACATTTTATTTTGGAATTAACTTTATTATTTTTAAGATTTGAATTGATATAAAATTGAACACAATCTTTCTTTGTTCTGGGCAGCATCCCTTTGTCATTTTTCAAATCAACAGGCTCTTTTACAAATGTATATATTCTGTTTGTGGATATATTTGTGGGCAGCTCTGTGTATGAATTGTATAAAGATATCGAAAATCTGTTTTTTTTTAAACTTCCATACTGTCAGAAATCATATAACATGAAGGATTAAGTTTGGAAATTATTTCAGCTTGTTCAGAAATTGCAATTAGGTATATAGTAAGCAGAAAAATTTAGCATTAGATAATGGGCATTTATTGACCAGATACTACGTAAGACAGAAACCTACAACTTGAACCAACTAAACTCTACCTGGGTAGTCCCACATTCATGCCACTTTTTTGGCTATCATTACAACCTTAAACATCCATTGGGTCCTATGATCTTTTGACAGGAAGATATTAAAGACACAAAATCCTAACAACTGAACTCTCTGCCAAGTGGTATAAACAATATCTACTATTAGTGAAAAAGAATTTGTTGTTAAGCTTAGACTGGTATCTCATTTGCCTATATATATTTACTGAAATTGTCAAAAGCTATATGAAGCAAGATTTTGAATTTATATAAAGCAAAGCACCTGACCTAAATCTTAGAGAAAGAGGGCTAGAGATTACAATTAATATGGTTGATAGAATGTGCCAAATATCTGCAACACTTTTAAACAGCAACACTTTTATACAGAAAACTAATTTTATGACCTAAACTTAGAAAATCATACCTGAGTAGCATTATCTCTTAATGCTTTGCCATTGCTTTTAAGACAAATAAACCTTTTGCCAACTTTTTATTCTTAACAGTGCACACTGGATATAAAGTAGCCAATTTTTCTGTAAACCTTGGTAACTATCTCAGAATAATTTAGAATCCCAGGGATTATAAAATGTTAAATGTCACAAGACTTTAAAGTCTAATCTCACCTTTCTTAAAAATAACTGTTAATAACCTCTGACTCATAGTATTACTCACCTACCCTTTCTCTCAGACTTTATTAAAAGCTACAACCAGTGAGTCAGAAAGAGGAGCTTCAAAAGAATGGCAAATTTCCAGGGTGAAGCATCTTCTGAAAAGTCATCATTTAACACACCTGTCATTGTTTTTCACAGTAATCCTTTCTAATTAGTCTATACTCCTTTCCACGACCTTGGATTTTGAGGACATTTTACTAAATGACTAAGAGCCGCTTATTTTCTCTTTTTAAAACATTTTCTTTCATAATTCAGCCAAATTTTCCGTATAACTTTTGAGTTTCGCACATTATTTTGTAACGGATATATGAAAATGACAATTTATTTTCTTTTTGCCATTCCACTATTCAGATTTAAGTGAACTTTTTTATTCTTTAGATACTATTTTGGTTTTCTTTAAAATTCTGCTTCTTCTAGTGTGTTTAAATTAAAAATATTTTTTCTTCCAGTTTTAAAGAAATATAATTTGCATAAGCACTGTATAAGCTTAAGGATTTGACTTATACACATCATGAAACAATTACCATGAGTTTAGTGAGCATCCATCATCTCACACAGATACAAAATTAAAGAAATAGAAAAGAAGTTTTTTCCTTGTGATGAGAAATCTTCGGATTTAATTTACTCTCTTAATAGCTTTTGTATATTACGTCCCTAGAACTTATTTATCTTTTTTTTTAAAATATTTTTTTATTGAAGTATAGTTGATTTACAATATTGTTAGTTTCAGGTGTTCAGCAAAGTGATTCAGATATATGTATATTCTTTTTTTCCAATTCTTTCCATTATAGGTTATTACAAGATATTGACTATAGTTCCCTGTGGTATACAGTAAACCCTTGTCGCTTATCTATTTTTATATATGGTAGTGTGTATCTGTTAGTGCATATGCCTAATTCATCCCTCTTCCCCTTCCCCTTTGGCAACCATAAGTTTTCTATGTCTGTGAGTCTCTTTTCTGTTTTGTACATAATTTCATTTGTACTGTATTTTAGACTCCACAAATAAGTGATATCATATAATATTTGTTTATCTCTGTCTGACTTACTTCACTTAGTATGATAATCTCTAGATCCATCCATGGTGTGGTACATGACATTATTTCATTCTTTTTATGGCTGAATAATATTCTGTTGTATACATATACCACATGTTCTTTATCCATTTATCTGTTGATGTACACTTAAATTGCTTCCATGTCTTGGCTATTGTAAATAGTGCTGCTATGAACATTCTAGTGCATGTATCTTTTCAAATTAGAGTTTTTGTCTTTTCCAGATTTATGCCCTGGAGTGGAATTGCTGGATCATATGCTAACTCTATTTTTATTTTTTTGAGGACCTCCACTCTGTTTTCCATAGTGGTTGCACCAATTTACACTCCCAGCAACAGTGTAGGAGGGTTCCCTTTTCTCCACACCCTCTCCAGCAATTGGGATTTGTGGATTATTTGATGATGGCCATTCTGGAGGTTATTTATCTTATAATGGAAGTTTGTACCTTTGACCACCTTCATACAATTCCCCCTCTGCCAAACTTCCACCTCTAGTAACCACAAATCTGATCACTTTTTCTATGAGTTTGTTTCTTTGTTTATTTTTGAAGTATAATTGACCTACAACACTATGTTAGTTCCAGGTGCACCACAAAGTGATGAAATATTTCTATACATTTCAAAATGATCAACATGATAAGTCTAGTTACCATCTGTCACCATACAAAGATATTATATAATTATTGATTATATCGCCCACATTGTACCTTTCATACCTGTCACTCATTTATTTTGTCACTGGAAGTCTGTATCTCTTAATCTCCTTCACTTATTTCTCTTCTCCCCCCATGCCCCTTTCCTTGGACACTGTTTGTTCTCTGTACCTAAAACTGCTTTGATCTTGTTATGGTTGTTTTGTTTTTTTAGATTACACATATAAGTATTGGTCTTTCTCTGCCTGACTTATTTCACTTGGCATGATACACTCTAAGTCCATCCATGTTGTCACAAATAGCAGGATTTCATTCTTTTTTATGGCTGAATAATAATTTATTATATATATTATATATACATAATATATATATTATGTATATATATATATATATATATATATATATATATATATATATATATATACATATATATATCTCCCACGTCTTTTTTACCCATTCATCTATCTGTGGACACAGGTTGTAGGTTGCTTCCAAATCTTGGCTATTGTAAATAATATCGCTATGAACATAGGGGTGCATATGTCTTTTCAAATTAGTGTTTTTGATTTCTTTGAATAAATGCACAGAAGTGGAATTGCTGAATTGTATGGTAGTTCTATTTTTAATTTCTTAAAGAACTTCCACACTGTTTTCCATAGTGTCTGCACAAATTTACATCCCCACCAACAGTATCTTACGGTTCCCTTTTCTTCACATCCTTGCCAGTACTTGTTGGTTGTCTTTTTGATGATAGCCATTCTGACAAGTGTGAGGTAATATCTCATTGTGGTTTTTATTTCCCTGATGAGTAGTAATATTGAGCATCATTTTATGTGCCCGTTGGCATCTGTATGTCTTCTTTGGAAAGATGTCTTTTCAGGTCCTCTGCTCAGTTTTTAAATTAGGCTGTCTTTTTTTTTTTTTTTTTTTGCGGTACGTGGGCCTCTCACTGTTGTGGCCTCTCCCGTTGCGGAGCACGGGCTCCGGATGCGCAGGCTCAGCGGCCATGGCTCACGGGCACAGCCGCTCCGCGGTATGTGGGATCTTCCCGGACCGGGGCACGAACCTGTGTCCCCTGCATCGGCAGGTGGACTCTCAACCACTGCGCCACCAGGGAAGCCCTAAATTAGTTTGTTTTTTTGAGGTTCAGTTGTATGGGTTTCTTGTGTATTTTGGATGTTAACCCCTTATCAGATGTATCATTTGCAAATATTTTCTCCCATTCAGTAGGAAACCTTTTCATTTTAAAAAGTTTCCTTTAACATTTCTTATAAAGCCAGTTTAGTTGTGCTGAACTCTTTCAGCTTTTGCTTGTCTGTAAGACTCTTTATCTCTCCTTCAAATCTAAATGATAGCCTTGCCGATAAGACTATTCTCGGTTTAGGATTTTTCCTTTCATCACTTTAAACATATCATGCCACTCTCTTCTGGCCTGCACAATTTCTGCTGAAAAGTCAACTGACAGTCTTATGTGTGCTCCCTTGTATGTAACTAGTTGTTTTCCCTTGTTGCTTTTAAAATTCTCTCTTTATCTTTAATTTTTGCCATTTTAATTACAATGTGCCTTGGTGTGAACATCTTTGGGTTCATCTTGTTTGGGACTCTTTGCACTTCCTGGACATGGATGTCTGTTTCCTTTCCCAGGTTAGGGAAGTTTTCAGCTATTATGTTTTCAAATATGTTCTCAGCTCCTTTTTCTCTCTCTCTTCTCCTTCTGGGACATCTACAATGTGAATGTTAGTATGCTTGATATTGTCCCAGAAGTCTCTTAAAGTGTTCTCATTTTTAAAAATTCTTTATTCTTTTTTTCAGTTCAATGGCAGTGATTTCCACTACTCTGTCTTTCAGTTCACTGGGCTATTACTCTGTATCAACTAATCAACTGTTGATTCCTTCTAGTGTATTTTCTATTTCAGCTATTGTATTTTTTAGCTCCATTTGGTTCTTCTTTATTCCTAACTCTTTGTTAGAAACTTCTAACTTCTCACTGTGTTCATCCATTCTTCTCCCGAATTCTCTGAGCAACTTTATGATCACTACTTTGAACTCTTTATTGAGTACTTTGCTTATCTTCACTTCACTTAGTTCTTTGTGGGAGGTTTTATGTTTTCCTTTCATTTGGAACATATTCTCCCATCACCTCATTTTGCCTAATTTGCTGTTCTTATTTCTATGTATTTGGTAGGTTGGTTACATATCCCTATCTTGGAGAAATGGCCTTATGTAGGAGATATCCTACAGGGCCCAACAGCATATTCCCCTCTGGTCACCAGAGCTATGTGCTCTAGGTGTGCTCTCTATGTGTGCTGTGTGTGTCCCACATGTGTGGCATTGGGCCAACTACTGTAGGTGTGCTGGTCAGTGTGATTGGTGCCTAGTCCAGTAGTTTTCCAGTCTTTGCCTTGTGAGAAGACTGCCAGCACCCTGGTGAGTGGGTCCTGGTCATGAGTTGGTTGGCTGTGAGCCCCTGGGATCCCAGGGCTAGTGCAGCCCCACTGGTGGGTGAAGCTGTGGCCTAGTGTGTCCCAGGGATGGTATCTACCCACTGGTAGGTGAGGCCAAGTCCTGGGGCTAGTGCCGGCCCACTGGTGGTCAGAGCTGGGTGCTGGCACCTTTGGATGTGGGGCCCAGGGCTCCTAGAGCTGGTGTTGGCTGACTGGTGGGTTGGTCCATGTCCTTACAGCTGGCTACAAGCCTTCGAGGGTCTGGGAGCTAGTGCAGCATAGTGATGGGTGAGGCAAGGTCCTGGGTCCTCTAGTCATTGGGCTGGGTCCCTGGGCAACTATAGGCTTAGGGAGTTGTACAGCATCTAGTCCATTGGTGGTGGGGCTGTGTCCCTGCCCAGGTAGTTTCTTGGCCTGGAGCATCTCAGGAATGGTGCCAAGTGACTGGTGGGCAGGGTCAGGTCCAAGGACTAATAAGCTGGAGGGATATCACCACCATCTATGTCCTCAGGGTGAGTCCCAGCTGCTCCCTTCCTCTCTGGGAGGACCTTTAAGATCAGCAAGTGGATGTGATGCAGGCTTCTTTCAAATTACTGCTTCTGCCCTGGGTGTCAGAAAGTGTGAGATTTTGTGTCTGCCCTTTAAGAGCAGAGTCTCTATTTCCTACACCCCTCTGGCTTTCCCAAAAGTAAGCCTCACTGGTCTTCTAAGCCATACATTCTAGGGGCTAGTCTTCCCAGTGCAGGATCCCAGGGGCTTGGGAGACCAATGTGGGGCTCAGACCCCTTGCTCCCTGGGAAGAACCTTAACAATTGTAATTGTCCTCATGTTTGTGAGTCACCTACCCTGTGGATGTGAGTCTTGACTATACTGTGTCTCTGCCTCTCCTACCCATCTTGTTGTGGTTCTTTCTTTACAGTTTTTATTGTAGAAGATCTTTTCTGCTAGTCTTCAGGTCATTCTCATTGATAGTTTTTCTGTAAATAGTTGTAATTTTGGTGTGCTCCTGGGAGGAGGTGAGCTCAGGGTCTTCCTACTCTTCCATCTTGACCAAGACCTGAGATTACATTTTTTCATTGCAAAATCCTGGATGAGTTCACAAAGATTAAACATGTCGTATATTTTTGTGCCCCTGTTATGCTAAATCCCTATAGAGAAAGTTCTGATGACTAACACATGATGACTTACCCAGAACTGTGTATAAATAGAGTCTGGCTCCCAGACAAGGATGCCAGAAATGCAATTGCACCTCTGATGGAGTAATCATCTATGGAAGCTTAGTGCCAGTCACAAAAACATTGTGGTGATGGAAGATAAAAAGTTCCTAGAGTCCAAGCGTCACACAAAATGCTACCCATTTTCAAGATTTCAAGCTTGTTTGGACAGAAAGCCTATCGAAGGTGAACTGGACACCAGTTCTAAACTTCAGATCTCCAGATGTTTCTATTTGCCTAAAAACCAAGGAATTTTACTTGGTCTAGGGACTGTAGGAAGAGAGTCTTAACAATGATTATGATTTAATCTCTTGCTAAGACAAGGAAGAGAGAGAAGCTCAAAAGAATATACCTCATTTAACAAAATAAAAGAATATGATATTTCTTACATCCAGAGCTTTTCCTGATCTGACATTGAGGTTTGCCCTATCTCCTATAAGAATATCATCATATTAGTCTCAGAATAAGTCTTTCAAGAAAGATGTTTATCAGAACATTTGTGACAGCACTATAGATAAGTTGTAATGGTTCTTTTGGTATGGTAATAAATGTAATGGTTCTTTTCTGTATGGTAATAAATGTCTATATGTGTGGCAGAAGTTGGCCTGAGATTTTCTTTCATTGTGACTGATCATCCAGTGTGTAGTGTCAGGGTGGAAATCCATATACTACTGTGGATACAAACAACAGTTGCTAGGATATTCACTAAAATGAGCCTTGCATTTTCCAAATGAGGAAATTGGCTTAAATGGCTTAATATTATCTACCTATATTTTTAATTTTTACTAGTATTTTTAACAGAAACAGAGAAGATCATTTTCTGTAGGAGGAAACACAAGAGAGTCAGTAAAGTGGTAGAGACTTATCTCTTTCTAAATGTTTATTGCATGAGGGAAAAGAAAGCCCTAACCCTATTTAAAGACACATCCATTGCCATTGTTAAGGAAACATAGGACAGTAGAGCAATCAAAATCCAGTGTGGTAGATGAGAGACTGCTCATTCTACTGAGATATATTAGTGAGGCTTAAATATTTTAACAGAAAGGACAGAAAGAGACTGCTTTCATATTTAATGCCTAAATGGTTGTCAAATACAGTAAGAGAAAGCAAGAAGTGATGATATCATGCTAAAATTCTCAAAGATAAGTAGTTGGGAAAATGGTAATTCTTCTTTTTGATCCCTTATCAGCTGATGCATTGCCTAGAGGGGTTTTGTAAAGTTGATCTTGTGAGTGAGAACCACCACTGAAAATATATAAATTAGTAATGAGTGAAGATTTGGCAGATGGAAAGAAATCACAGAGAAGGAAGTAAGAATTTTTACTTTGCACAAATTGCAAAATATAAGGGAAAATATTTTCCCAAGAGAAAGCAAAAGTTGGATTGGCTTAGTTAATCAAAATTTACACTAGAGAAGCAGATATTGTTATACCAACAAAAAATGAAATTAGAACTGACAAAAAATGAAATTAAAAATTACTAGTGTCATTCCTCATGATACAAGTATTTGTTCATACTTAAGGCGTATTAGAGGTCTAGATAAATTAAGGAAAGCCTCATGACTTTGTTATGTGTTTGTAGCCTAACCATAGTTTGTCTATAGTCAAAACATCCACCTTAAAGGCAAAGAAATAAAAGACATTCTGGAAGCAAAAGATATATTTAAAATGGTTGGCTGTGATTGAATGAGTTTATCAAGAGACACAAAACTCCATCAGCATTACTGAGTACCACTTCCACCAAAAGTCCTAGATAATTAATACATTTGGGAATACAGATATAGTAGTAAATCACTGAACACCCTACAACTGGTAAAATGCATGTTCATAGGTAACTATCTGCACTTTAGTGATTTAACAGCTAGGTTCACTTTAGTCATTAGCAATAAACTAACTAGGAGAGAGTTATGGAGAATTATAAGCAAGTGAAAGGTCCCAAAAGATAAAACTGATGGGCAGTAAACCAAAAGATTTTTATGGTATTATCAAGAAACCAATTCCAAACTCCAAAATTAACCCACAAGGGGAAAACAAGAGGGGAGGAAGATTTTGAAATACAGTTCCCCCAAGCAAAATAAAGCTAAAGATGTCTTGAAATACACCAATTTGAGGATACTACATTCTCCTTAACACACAGAGTTGATAAAGTATTCTGAAACACATATCTCAGATAAAATATCTTAAGACCCGCTGGAAGATGTGTAATAACTTTATCAAATGAAATTAATATCTAAAGAATGTTCTTATCAAATGGATAACGTAATAAAAAATTTAAACTGACCAATTCTGGTTATAGTCATGATAGAACAATTGGCATTACGTTTACTATTTCACCTTATACAATTACAACTATGTTAATCAGTGATTTAAAATAATGAGACAACAAACATCCTAAGTCTTTGGTGCTTGACAGCGACGACTCACATGAGGTGAGCTCCAAACTGCAGCACAGAAAAGTAGCCTGAACAAAAAAACAGTGTTTTTGCTGGGTAGGGAAAACAGAGATCAGGATTAAGGGTGGCTGAGGTAACAGAAACTTTGGGGCTACTAGAGAAACTTTGGGATACTAGAGAAAAGTAAGGTATGCAGAGAAGTATCTCCAGACATCTGTAGAGATGTTCATTTGAGTTTTGGGGCCAATACTAAGTTACATATATTCAGGACAAGATTGTATGAAGCATGGTAGAGAACAACTACTGGGGACTATGAGCTGATGAGGAACCCAGAGATCACATAATGCTGAGAGACACTGAAGTTCTAATTATTTAGAATAAGTGGCTTTACTGAACTCCACAAGCATTCAGTTGAGACCCTAGAAAGACCATACATTAAAAGTGGTATTGGGCTTCCCTGGTGGCGCAGTGGTTGAGAGTCCGCCTACCGATGCAGGGGACACGGAATCGTGCCCCGGTGTGGGAAGATCCCACATGCCTTGGAGCGGCTAGGCCCGTGAGCCATGGCCGCTAAGCCTGCGCGTCTGGAGCTTGTGCTCTGTAGCAGGAGAGACCACAACAGTGAGAGACCCGCGTACCGCAAAAAAAAAAAAAAAAAAAAAAAAAGTGGTATAATTTTGGCTTAAGATTACGTACTACTCTAGACCTACTCAAACATAAGCCTCAACAGGGTAAAACTTACCAGCCAGGAAATTACTCCCAGAAAAACTCTACACTCTAATGAAGACCATAATATATATGAGTTCAACAAGGTAGCATTCAAAATGTTCAGCATAAAATCAAAATTACTAGGCATGTAAAAAAAAAAAAAAAAAGAAGGAAAAATGTGACATACAATCAACAGAAAAATGTATAAAGATAAGCAAAGATGACATAAATGTTAGAATTAAAAGTACTTTAAGATATTGGAAATGTATTCAAGATTTATAGAAAATATGGACTTAAATAAATGGACAGAAAATCTCAGGAGAGAAATGAAAATTTATGAAGAAATAAATGGTAATTCTATATTTGAAAATTCCAATGCCTTAAATGAAAAAATACTACTGGATCTACTTAATAGCAGATTGGACACTACAGAAGAGAAGACAGAGTCATAGAACCTATTCATACAAAAACACAGAGAGAGACAAAAAAAAAATCTGGGAAATAAAATAGAGTCTCAGTGACTTCTGGGACAATATCAAAGGATGTATCATACATATAAAAGAAATCCCAGAAACAGAAGTGAGAAAATGGAGCCAAAAACTCTATTTGAAGAAATTGTCTTTGAAAAATTTCCAAATTTATGAAAATTATAAACACACAAATCCAAGAAGCTCAATAAAACCCAAGCAAAATAAATGCAAATAAAATGACATGTGTCTATCATAATCAAATTGCTGAAAACCAGTGATGAGGAGAGAGTGTTAAAAGTAGCCAAAGGGAGGAAAAATTACATTACATAGAGAGGGAAAATGATGAGTTACTTTTTACTTCTCATCTGAAACATTTCACAACAAAAGTTAATGAAATGGCAAATATAAGATGCTGAAAGAAAATAAATGTCCACATAGATGTCTATAACCAGAAAACTATTTTTCAAAAACAAAGATAAAATAAAGACTTTTCCAAAAAAACAAAAATAGAGTGAATTTTTCGTGAATTCGCTGCACATCAAGAAACGTGTAGGAAAATTCTTCAGATAGAAGGAAAATAACACCAGATGCAAAATCATATCTATACAAAAGAATGAAAGCACTAGAAGTTGTAAGTAGGTGGGTAAATATAAAAAACTGTTTTCATTTGTAAATTTTCTTAACTGATAATCCATTGTTTAAATCAAAACTAATAACAATGTATTTGGGAAGCTATGACATACATAGACATAAAATGTACGGCAACAATAGTACAATTAATAGTAAAAAGAATTGGAAATTGAAGTAATTCCTTGCCCTATTCCCTAAGATAGGATTGTGAAAATGATTCAGTATCACATCCATGATTAGCCTATGACCTTAAAATAAGGAGATTGTCTGTGTAGGCCTGTGCTAAGCACATAAGCCCTTTAAAAATAGTTTTCTCAGGAAACTGAGAGGAAGTGACAGACATTTGAAGCATGAAAAGTATTAGGTAGAATACCATTGCTGGCTACAAATTGGAGGCAGTCACATGACAAGTAATGTGGGAGGTCTTGGAAACTGACACTGACCCTCAGCTGACAGCCAGTAAGGGAACAGGGACTTCCATGCCACAACTGCACAGAACTAAATTTTGCCAGCAATCTGAATGAGGTTGACAGCCAATTCTTTCCCAGAGCTTCCAGATAAAAGCTCAGCTGGCCAGTACCTTGACTTCAGTTATGTAATAACCAAGCATAAATCCCAGTCAAACCTCTTTGGACTTCTGATCTACTGAACTGTGTGCTAATAAATGGGTGTTGTTTTAAACCACTAAGTTCATGGTAACTTGTTAAGCAGCAATCAAATCTACTGCAGAGTATGCTTTGTAAAGTTCTTTCACTATACATGAAGTGATATAAGATTAAAAGTAACTTAAGTAATAATATTTGTGATAAGTTAAATGAGCACATCGTGAACTCTACAGCAATCACACACACACACAAATAGAGTGATATAGTAGGCAATCCAATGCTTGAGATAAAATAGTATATTAAATATTCTCAATGAATTCAAAGAAATGCTTTGACCCTCTCAGATGGGAACAGATGCTTTACATCACCTATTTTAGGACAAAGAACAGTGCCTGGCATTCAGTGTGCAGTCTCTAAACCTATATGGAAAGAATGAATGCATGAATGGATGGATGGATGAATGCATACATGAATTTTCAAGTCCATGAGTTGTGTACAAAAAATCCATTAGTGGTTCTAGAACCAAAAACATCTAAATAAAGCCATGTTTTAGTCCATAAGCATATAAAGAATAATCAGAAGTCACATCTTAAGCAGAGAAACCAGAAAATACTTGTGCTTTTATTGTTTTTACCCATTCTAGTTCTAAAATGGAGCTAAGGCACCTGAGAACAGTTAAAAGTCTACTCTGATGATCCACAAATGTAATGGTCATGGAAATAAAAATAGAAAATCAAGTATATTATATGTAAATGTAGAAGGATCCATTATAAATAAAAAGAAAACACAAACACTCCCTGCTTTTAGAGACAGGGAGCATAGGTTCTGGGCTTAGCACTGTTCAAACTTCATTTTCTGTCATCATGCTACACACAGTGGGAAAATGTCTGTATACTTGCAAATGTTGCAAAACTAATTATAACATACAAGGTCAAATAGCAGCCCAGAAATAGAAACTGAGATTTCAAGAAAGTGCTTATTCCTTCAACTAGTGCATAGTTCATGAATTGAAGTGGATTTTTGGCAGAATCAGCTATAGTTTTATAAACTCCACATTGCTCATATTCAATACATGTAAGACAAACTTTCCAAACATCATAATCTCTAATAAATGGTAGGGCAAAAAGTGAGGGCAAAGGAACAAATGTATCTTAACTGCCTGTTTTGGATAGGAGAGGACATCTCTAGAGACCTTATTACAGTATAGCATGTATATTCTGTTCTCTTTGGGTGAATTCTTGAAAAAGGGGCACAGAATGTAAACTGATGTACTTGGGATTTTGGCAGTGCTCTAGTTTATTTTGGATGTTACTACCTGACATGTTTTAATTACTCTGTAATCCAAATCCTAGACATTCACATAACTGTAAAAACTGTGTGGCTGTTCGTATGTCCACATATTTCAGATAAGAATCTAAAATGTCTCAAGTTAACATTATTTAAAAAAATTTATTAGAGTATAGTTGATTTACAGCGTTGTGTTGGTTTCAGGTGTACAGCAAAGTGAGTCAGTTATACATGTACATAATATGCACTCTTTTTTAGATTATTTTCTCATATAGGCCATTACAGAGTATTGAGTAGAATTCCCTGTGCTGTACAGTAGGTCCTTATTGGTTATCTATTTTATATGTAGTAGTGTGTATATGTCAATCCCATTCTCCCAATTTATCTCTCGCACCCCCCACCCCCTTACCCCCTGGTAACAATAAGTTTGTTTTCTATGTCTGTAATTCTATTTCTATTTTGTAGGTAAGCTCATTTGTACCTTTTTTTTAGGTTTCACATATAAATGATATCATATGATATTTGTCCTTCTCTGTCTGACTTACTTCACTAAGTATGACAATCTCTAGGTCCATCCATGTTGCTGCAAATGACATTATTTTGTTCTTTTTAATGGCTGAGTAATATTCCATTGTATATATGTACCACATCTTCTTTATCCATTCCTCTGTTGATGGACATTTAGGTTGCTCCCGTGTCCTGGCTATTGTAAATAGTGCTGCAATAAACATTGGGATGCATGTACCTTTTTGAATTATGGTTTTCTCTGGATATATGGCTAGGAGTGGGATTGCTGGATCATATGGTAGCTCTATTTTTAGTTTTATTAAGGAACCTCCATACTGTTCTCCATAGTGGCTGTACCAATTTATATTCCCATCAACATTATAGTAGGGTTCCTTTTTCTTCACACTCTCTCCAGCATTTGTTGTTTGTAGACTTTTTTATGATGGCCATTCTGATCAGTGTGAGGATGATACCTCATTGTAGTTTTGATTTGCATTTCTCTAATAATTAATGATGTTGAGCAACTTTTCATGTGTTTGTTGGCCATCTGTATGTCTTCTTTGGAAAAATATCTACTTAGATCTTCACCCATTTTTTGACTGGGTGTTTCTTTTTTCAATATTGAGCTGCATGAGCTGTTTGTATATTCAAGTTAACATTATTAAAACATGGAGTCTCTCCACCACTTTGAATATCCCTACCTTTACACAGACCTTGGGAAAATATGATGTATGTGTGGCTTTTGGGTTTATGAAAGCTTCATCTCCCTCCTAACCAGTGAAATCTGAATTACTAATTAAAAACCAGGTGTTGGGTGTTTTACTAAAATACAATGTGACTTGATTAAATGCAAGCTTTTGAATTGGATACAATAAAAGTGCATCTTCTTTTCAATTAATCATTCTAAAGCCCCCATTTCTCTGAGGCTATCCTACTGGGAAAATGAGCACAGTCCTTAATGAAACCTTGCATAGTTCACACTAATTAAATGTAGTTTATGGGTTTGAACCCATGACATCCTCTTATAACTTAAGTAGTTTAAAAGCTGCATTGATTTTTCTAGTAACTAGAAACAAAGGAAAGGCTAATTAGCAGGGTTTTTTTTTTAATATAGCATACACAAACTAAAATTTATGATTACTTTAAATATTTAGTTAGTGGCCTCACGTTTTCTTTTTTTTTTTTTTTGCTGTACGTGGGCCTCTCACTGTTGTGGTCTCTCCCGTTGCGGAGCACAGGCTCTGGACATGCAGGCTCAGTGGCCATGGCTCACGGCCCCAGCCGCTCCGCGGCATGTGGGATCTTCCCGGACCGAGGCACGAACCCGTGTTCCCTGCATCAGCAGGTGGACTCTCAACCACTGCGCCACCAGGGAAGCCCTGGCCTCACTTTTTAAAAGACTATTTACGTAATCTGAAAAAAGAAAATAAATTTCAAGACAACACCACCAAGCCTCACTGGGCTTGAAAGTCATACAGTAACTAATATACACAGTGATTTAATCCTCAACTATGTGCCAAGTATTGTATAATATGTCAGGGATACAAAGATGAAAAAGACATGATTCCTTCTCCCCAAGTTACTTCTAGTCTAAAGACGGAGAGAACAATGTATGTCAATAAGCTCAAGAATCAAGTGATAACCAGAGAAGTGGCAATGTGGTAAAGACTAGACTGGTTATTGCTTGTTTTGAAAATGTAAGAAGAACTTTAAGGAAATGGATTCTCCCCTAGAACCTCCAAAAGGAACAAAGACCTTCTATACGTTGATCTCTCTAGAAAACAAAATATAAATCTCTTGGGAGGGGGATTAAGATAGCAGAGTAGGAGGATATGGAGCTCACCTCCTCCCACAAACATATCAAAAATATATCTACATGTAGAACAATTTTCACAGAAAACTAACTGCAAATTGGAAGAATATCTCCTATACAATGAAAGCTTCAAGAAAGATCTCCACATAACCAGATACGATGGGATTTTTAAAAAAAGGCATCAGTTCAGTACCAGTGCCCCTGGGAGGGATCTATAAGGAATAAAAGGTCCTCATGGGCAGACCCTCACCCTGGGGAAGAAGAAGATCAACTCACAATCTGAGCAACCCAGACCTGGGGTCCTGCACAGAGGACACAAACCCCCTTGCATTTGGGAAATCCACTGAGACAGATAAAAGGGCTGGAGAAGCCTAGACTCTACTGATGAAGAGTGTGCACTTGCTAGCTAACAATCAGGGCAGGGTGAGATGTGAACTGGTGGCTGCTGACTTACCACATTTCCCAATCAAAAAAGGCCAACACCTTGCCCTCCACCCCCACTCCACACCACAGCCTGGTATGAGATTAGGTCAAAGATTTGACCTAGTTATGTAGAGACAGACTGGGATGCCTGGGGTGTGATCCAGGCAGAACCACAGAGACCACTGTCAGCACATGGGGGCAGTGAGATAAGCCAGGCAGACATTCTTCTTACAAACACTGGGCACACCACAAGTATGCACAGAGGCTAAGCACTGAACCTCAGGCAGACAGGCCCTGGGAGAGAACTCAACTAGTTAGAAAGAGATGGCACAGAGGGCCTGGAGTGTTATCCAAAGAAGTCATGGAGCCCATTTTCAGTGTGCACATGGCAGCAGCAGGTCCAACCTTGGCAGATATTGTCAGCCTGTGAAGCAGGCAGTGCCACAGGAACACACAGTGGCTAAGCACTGAATCTCAGGTAGACCGGCCCTGGGCATGAATATGCAGAGATTCATTTTCCAGAGAGAGTGCCCCAGGCCACCCACTCCACCACAGCCTAGGGCTGGGACAGACAGGTCCTGAGAGAAATCTACCACAGGAGGCAGCCCAGATCCCAGGCGTCAGGATAGCGACCACAGTTTCACAATGCCCCAGCCCCCAGCCCTAGCTTATTCCACACCACAGCCTTGCACTAGATCTGGGATGAACACAACAGAGAAAAGGAAGTGACTTTGAGCTCCTTCTGAGTGGAACTGTAGATGCCTACACAGACAGTGAATGAATTTTCTATGACTGCATGTGCCTCACTTGCTTCAGTAATCATCTCCTTTAGGGCAAGGCATGTACTCAAGAGCAACAGAGACTGATCAGACCTGACCCTCAGGGTTCTACTCCAACAACTAAGGAGCAGAACCTGCCCCCAACCATAGTGACAACTATTGAACAAATAAGATGCCCTCCCAGCCTCTCATCCAGCATGAGATTTAGACACAACAATCACACCACCTATCAAATGGATTAACGGTCAGCATACTCTGAGGAAAAATGTGGCTAACATCCATACCAAAACCAGTCCTAACACCAAAAATATTGGACACACACAGTCTACACAGGGACACTCCCACATAAAAATACTTCTTCAAGATCACAATAGATAACTTTCTACTAAATTCATAGAGACAGAGAAAGTTGAGTAAGATGAAAAAGCAGAGAAACTACTCCCAGTTAAAAGAACTTGAAAAATCCCTGAAACAACAAGTAATAAAACAGACCTCACCAGTCTACTAGACCAAGAGTTCAAAAAGGAGGTAATAAAAATGTTAAAGGAATTGAGAAAGGTTATCAATACAAATGCAGATCACTGTAACAATGAGCTAAACACTAAAAAGATGAGCCAATCAAAATTAGGCAAGTTAATTGCTGAGATAAAAACCAGTCTAAAAGCATTGAAGAGCAGACTAAATGACAAAGAAGAATGAATAAGGGATCTGGTAAACAGAATAATGGAAATCATCCAATCAGAACAGCAGACAGACAGACAAATTTAAAAAATAAAAGCAACATATGAGTTCTATGGGATAATATAAAGCATGCCAACCTACAGATAACAGAGTTCCAGAAGGAGAAGAGAGAGAGAAGGGGATCAAAAATGTATTCAAAAAAATTATGGATGAATATTTCCCAAATCTAAAGAAGGAAACATTTATTGAGGTACAGGAAATACAGAGGGTCCCAAATAAGATGAAAACAAACAGACCCACAGCAAGCCATATCAAAATTAAAATGGCAAACATTAAAGATAAAGAGGATTCTAAAGGCAGAAAGAGAAAAACTATCAGTTACAAGGGAACCCCATGAGGCTATTAGCCGATTCCCCTCTGGAAACTCTGCAGGACAGAAGGGAGTAGCATGATATATTCAAAGCCCTGAAAGGGAAATTCCTCCAAACTAAGATACTCTGCCCAGCAAGCTTATCATTTAGAATAGACAGAGAGATAAAGAATTTCTCAGACAAATAAAAACTGTGAGAATTAAGCAATAGTAAACCTACCCTAAAAAAAAAAAAAGAAGTAAGAATGTATTGGAAAGGGAAATGAAATAGGAAAGGCAAATATATAAAAGGATTGACAATCACTTAAATAAGCCAGTACATAGATTAAGAAACAATCAAAAATTTTTGTAAAAGCCATTATAACTATAATTAACAGCAAAAGGATGAGCATGAAGCTCTAAAAATAGGATATCAAAATCACAAGATGTTGGGGAGGGGAGTATAAAAATGTAGATCATTTAGAATGTGTTTGAACTTGTATTACTATCAGTTTAAAGCAAGTAGGTATTGCTATGTGTTAACATACTTGAACTCCATGGTAACAATAAATGAAAAACATACAATAGATTCACAAAAACCAAAAAGAAATCAACTCAAGCATACTACAAAATAAAACCATTAAACTACAAAAGATAAAACAAAAAGAAGAAATAAACAAAGAAAAACTACAAAAACTGGAAAACAAGGTTTAAAATGTCAGTAAGTACATTCCTATCCATAATTACTTTAAATGTCAATGGACTAAATGCTCCAATCAAAAGACATAGAATTATAGATTGCATAAAAAAGAAGGAAGAACCTACAACATAATGCCTACAAAAGGCTCACTTCAGGGTGAAATACACACAGACTGAAAGTGAAGGAATGGAAAAAGATATTTCATGCAAATGGAAATGACAAGAAAGCAGGGGTAGCAATATCCATCAGACAAAATAGACTTTAAAACAAAGGACATAAAGAAAGACAAAGAAGGACATTATATAAAGATAAAGGAATCAATACAAGAAGAGGATATTATACTAGTTAACATATATGCACCCAATATAAGAGCACCTAAATATATAAAACAAATGTTAACAGACACAAAGGGAGAAATTGACAGGAATACAATAATAATAGGAGACTTTCACACCCCACTGACATCAATGGACAGATTATCCAGACAGAAAAATTAATAGGGCAACAGATGTCCTAGAAGACATTATAGACCAGTTGGACTTAGTTGATATCTGCAGGACACTACAAAGAAAAGAAAAAACACAAACAAAAACAAAACCCAGAATACATGTTTTTTTCAACATCTCATGGAATGTTTTCTAGGATAGATCACATACTAGGAGCAAAAGAAACCTCAACAGATTTAAGAGGATAGAAATTATTTCAAGTATCTTTCCTGACTTAGAAATTAGAAATTAGGAATCAACCACAGAAAGAGAGAAAAACAATGAATACATGGAGACTGAAAAACCTGCTACAAAAAATCCCCAAAGGGACAATGATGAAATCAAAGAAAAAATCAGGAAACACCTCAAGACAAATGATAATGAAAACAGAACCTTACAAAATCTATGAAATGGAGCAAAAGCAGTTATGAGAGGGAATTTCATACTGATAAAGGTCTTCCTCAAGAAACAAGAAAAATCTCAAATAAACAACCTAACTTACCACCTAAAAGAATTAGAAAAAGAACAAACAAAACCTAAAGTCAGCAGAAGGAAGAAAATAATGAAGATCGGAGAGGAATAAATATGATAGAGATAAAAGAAAAATAGAAAAGATCAATAAAACCAAGAACATTTTTTGAAAACACAAACAAAATCAACAAACCTCTAGCCAGGTTCACCAAGAAAAAAGAGAGAGAACAAAATAAGAAATGAAAGAGGAGAAAAAAACTGATACCACAGAAATTAAAAAATCATAAGCAAATACTATGAAATGTTATATGCCAACAAATTGGATAACCTAGAAGAAATGGACAAGTTTCTAGAAACATACAGCCTATGAAAACTGAGTCAAGAAAAAACAGACCTATCATTAGAAGTGAAATAGAATCTGTAATTTAAAAACTTCAGGCAAACAAAAGTCCAGGACTGTATGGCTTCACTGGAGAATTCTATCAAACATACAATGGAGAACTTTTACTTATTCTTTGCAAATTATTTTAAAAAATTGAAGAGGAGGGAACACTCCCAATGGTGGCTATGAATCCACCATCTCCCTGATACTAGGAAAAGACACTACAAAAAAAAAAAAAAAAGGAAAGAAAATTACTGACCAATATCTTTGATGAATATAGATGCACCGATCCTCAACAAAATATCAATATTAGCAAACTGAATCCAACAATACATAAAAAGAATCATACACCACAATCAAGCTGGAGTCATTCCAGGGTTGCAAGTACGGTTCAATGTACTCAAATCAATCAAAGTGTTATACCACAAAACAAAAGACAAAAACCACATGATCATCTCAATAGGCACAGAAAAAGCATTTGACAAAATTCAACATCCATACATGATAAAAACTCTCATCAAAGTGGATATAGAGGGAACATACCTCTACATTATAAAACCCATTTATGACAAACCCACAGCCAACGTGATACTCAATGATGAAAAGCTGAAAACTTTCCCATTAAATTCAGGAGCAAGACAAGGACGCCCACTTTCACCACTTCTATTCATCACAGTATTGGAAGTCTTAGCCACAGCAATCAAACAAGAAAAAGAATAAAAAGTATCCAAACTGGAAGGGAAGTGGTAAAAATGTCTTTATATGCAGATGGCATGATAATCTATATAGAGAATCATAAAGAATCTCCACAAAATCTATTAGAACTAATAAATGAATTCAGTAAGGTAGTAGGATAAAATATTAATATACAGGAATATGTTGCATTTCTTTACACCAACAATGAAATATCAGAGAGAGAAAGATAAAAACAATCTTGTTTAAAATGTCATCAAAAAATAAAATGCCTAGGAATAAACTTAACCAAGGAGGTGAAAGACCTAAACATTGAAAACTATAAAACATTGATAAAGGAAATTGAAGATGATTCAAAGAAATGGAAAGATATCCCATGTTCTTGGATTGAAAGAATTAATATTGTGAAAATGGCCACACTATCCAAAGCAATCTACAGACATAATGCAATCCTTATCAAAATACCCATGACATTTTTCACAGAACTAGAACAAATAATCCTAAAACTTATATGGAACCACAAAGGACCCAAAATTGCCAAAGCAATCTTGAGAAAAAAGAACAAAGCTGAGGCATCACCCTTCCAGACTTCAGACAATATTACAAAGCTACAGTAATCAAAACAGTGTAGCAATAGCACATAAACAAACATAGATCAATGGAACAGAATACAGAACCCAGAAATAAACCCACACCTGCAGTCAATTAATCTTCAAAAAAGGAGGCAAGAATATATCATGGAGAAAAGACAGTCGGTTCAACAAGTGATATTGGGAAAGCTGGACAGCTACATGTAAATCAATGAAATTAGAACTCTCCCTCACATGGTATACAAAAAATAAACTCAAAATTGTCTAAAGATCTACATATAAGATATGACATCATAAAACTCCTAGAAGAGAACATAGTCAAAACATTCTCTGACATAAATCATAGCAATATTTTCTTAGATCAGTCTCTCAAGGCAAAAGAAATATAAGCAAAAATAAAGAAATGAGACCTAATTGAACTTAAATCTTTTGTACAGCAAAGGAAAATGAAAAGACAACCTACAGAATGGGAGAAATTATTTGCAAACCATGCAACTGGCAAAGGGTTAATATCCAAAATACACAAACAGCTCATATGACTCAACATCAAAAAAAAAAAAAACCACATACAAACAAAAAATAGGCCGAAGACATAAATAGACATTTTTCAAAAAATAGAGACAGATGGCCAATGGGCAAATGAAAAGATGCTCAACATTGCTAATTATTAGAGAAATGTAAATCAAAACCAAAATGAGGTATCACTTCACATAGTTATCATCAGAAAATCTACAAATAATAAATGCTGGAGAAGGTGAAAAAAGTGAATCCTCCTACACTGTTGGTAGGAATGTAAATTGTTGCAGCCACTATGGAAAACAGTATGGATATTCCTTAAAAAACTAAAAATGGAGCTACCATTTGATACCGCAATCCCATTCTTGGGTGTATATCCAGAAACAATGAAAACTCTAATTTGTGGAATTAGATGTGGAAGATGGCAGAGGAGTAGGAAGACGTAAAGTTCATCTCTCCCCACAAATGCGTTAATTTGATCACCAGCTGAACACTAGCAGAGGACCTCGGACAACTAAAAGGACAAGAAAGATCTGCACATAAGCAGGTAGGACAAAAGAAGGGAAGAGGAAGAGGAGAGGAAGTGGGGTGGAACCTGCACCCCTTTGGGGGAGCTGAAGGAGATGAGAGTTTCCCACATCCAGGGAAGACCCCTTACTGGTGGGGAGATCAGTTGGGACAGAAGGGGAGCTTCAAGGGCTATCAGAGGAGAGCACAGCAGCTGATCTGTGGCAGTTAGGACAGAGTGAGACCTACACAGATGGTCTGTGCCACGTCCCTGTGTGCTCCACCTTGAGATGTGTGTCCACTGGTGCAAATGGGGGTTGAGTGCTGGAACATGGGGTTTGGAGAGCAGACACACGGAGAGGACTGCTGTTGGCTGCAAGGAGACAGACTGAGTGGATGGTAGTGAGGAAATCTGCAACTGGGAATGCTTGCAGAGGAAACCTGGACCACCATAGAAGTGAAGAGCCATTGTTGAGTGATGTGAAAGGGGTGGATTTGCCATTGCAGCCTCTCTCCATACATGCCAGACTCCACCTCCCTGGGAACTAAGAAGGGCCCCCACTGGGGCCAGCATTCTTGTGCCCATGGCTACTAGCTACTCCATGTGCCCTGTCCCCACCATGACTCCTGCAACCCCAGCTGCCACCACCTCTGAGTCCCTTCCTTGCCTAGGCAGAGGTGGGGCTGAAACCACAGCTGAGCCCCAGAGGCTGTAGATCTAAGGAAAAAAAGCTGAAATCTTTCCTTACAGCTGCACAAACCACAAATTGACATCCCTGTGACTGGCTTTGTAAACTCAGTGCCTACAGAACATCTGAACAGACAATGAGTGCTCCCACAGCTAAGATGGGTCTAGCTTTAGCAGCTGTACACTTTGTGGGCACATAAAATTGGGGATTGGGCCAGAGTCTGAGCTGCCCTCTTAGCACCTACAAAGGGTCCAGATACATGATTACTGCAATCCTGGGACCTGACTTCAGTGGATCTATGCTGGTGACCTGGTGAAAACAATGTCTGAGGACACCAAGGCCAATTGCCGGCATATCCATGGTTAAGATGGGGCCAAGAGCAGTGCTAACAACAGTGTAATCTGAGAGCTTACACAATGGGTGAAAAGTGACACAACAGAGCACACCCACAGGCTTGGGTGGCTTCCCTCCAAGTGGGAGTGCTCCAGTCCTGCCTACTACACACCACAGATCAGAAACAGAACAAATAAATAGATCTGGGGGTCTCTACTCCAACAACTAGGGAGGAGACTCCACCTCTGACAGGGCAATGACAACCATGGAGCAAAGGGAAGGCCCTGCTCAATATCCAGTGCAGGTTCTGGTCACCACAACATCAGTCACACCATCTATAAAGGGGATAACAGCCAGCATACACTGAGGAAAGAGGTGGCAGACATCTATACTAAAAACAACACCTGCACCAAAAAATATTAAACCCACAGAGGCTACACAGGGATGTTCCTACATGAAATAGCCCTCCAAGACAGTTTAAGATCTGGCATTAGGTGGAAAAAAACCCTAGAGTATTTAGCCTTGAAGGCTAGCAGGGCTTGAGTACAGGATATCCACATGGCTGGGGGAAACAGAGATTCTACCCTTGGAAGGCATGCACAAGGTCTCACATGCACTGGGACCCAGCACAAAGCAATACCCCCATAGGAACCTGAGTTACTCCTACCTAAGGGTCTTGGAGGGTCTCCTGGGGAGGCAAAGGTCGACTATAACTCTCTGTGAGGGCAAGGACACTGGTAGCAGAAGCCCCAGGGAATATTGATTGGAATTAGCTCTCCTAGAGGTCAACATTTTGGAACTAAGGCCCCACCCAACAACCTTCAGGTTCTAGTGTTGGAAAATCTCAGGCCAAACAACAACCAAGATAGGAACACAGCCCCGCCCATCAGAACACAGGCTACCTAAAGTCATACTGAGCTCACAGCCACCTCAAAATGCACCACTTGAAATGGCCCTGCCCATCAGAGGGACAAGACCCAGCTCCACCCACCAGAGAACAGGCACCAGTCCCTCCCACCAGGAAACCTGCACAATACCCTGGACCAACCTCACATATGAGGGGGCAGACACCAGAAGCAAGAGGAACAACAATCCTGCAGCCTGTGGAAAGGAGACCACAAACTCAGAAAGTAGACAAAATGAGAAGGCAGAGAAATATGTTGCAAATGAAGGAACAAGATAAAAACCCACAAGAGCAACTAAATGAAGAGGAGATAGGCAATCTACCTGAAAGAGAATTCAGAGTAATGATAGTAAAGATGATCCAAAATCTTGGAAAAAGAATGGAGGCACAGATCAAGAAGATACAACAAATGTTTAACAAAAAGCTAGAAGATGTAAAGAACAAACAAACAGAGATAAACAATACAATAAATGAAATGAAAAATACACTAGAAAGAATCAATAACAGAGTAACTGAGGCAGAAGAACGAATAAGTGAGCTGGAAGACAGAGTGGTGGAAGTCACTGTCACAGAACAGAATAAAGAAAAAAAAAAAGAAAAAAATGAGGACAGTCTCAGAGAAATCTGGGAAAATATTAAACACACCAACATTCACGTTAAAGGGGTCCCAGAAGGAGAAGAGAAAGAGAAAGGGCTTGAGAAAGTACTTGAAGATATTATAGTTGAAAACTTTGCTAACATGAGAAAGGAAACACTCACTCAAGTCCAAGAAGTGCAGAAAATCCCATACAGGATGACCCACAGAAAACATCATTCCCAATAGTGAAAAACTGAAAGCATTTCCTCTAAGATCAGGAACAAGACAAGGATGTCCACTCTCTCCACTTTTATTCAACATAGTTTTGAAAGTCCTAGCCACAGCAATAGAGAAGAAAAAGAAATAAAAGGAATCCTAGTTGGAAAAGAACAAGTAAAACTATCACTGTTTGCAGATGACATTATATTATACATAGAGAATCCTAAACTACTAGAGCTCATCAATGAATGTGATAAAATAGCAGGATACAAAATTAATGCACAGAAATCTCTTGCTTTTCTATACACTAAAAAAATAATCAGAAAGAGAAATCAAGGAAACAATCCCATTTACCATCACATCAAAAAAATAAAATAGCTAGGAATAAACTTAACTAAGGTGGTAAAAGTCCTGTACTCAGAAAACCATAAGATATTGTTGAAAGAAATCAAAGATGACACAGACTGATGGAGAGATACACTGTGTTCTTGGATTGGAAGAATCAATATTCTCCATATGACTATACTCTCAAAGTAATCTATGGATTCAATGCAATCCCTAGCAAATTACATAGCATTTCTTACAGAATTAGAACAAAACTTTTACAATTTCTATGGAAACACAAAAGTCCCCAAATAGCCAAAGCAATCTTGAGAAAGAACAACAGAGCTGGAGGAATCAACCTCCCTGACTTCAGAGTAAACTACAAAGCTACAGTCATCAAAACAGTATGGTACTGGCACAAAAACAGACATATAGATCAATGGAACAGGATAGAAAGTCAAGAGATAAACCCATACATCTATGGTCACCTAAGCTATGACAAAGGGGCAAAGTATATACAATGGAGAAAGGAACAGAATGTTCATAGCAACACTATTTACAATAGCCAAGTCATGGAAATCACAGAAGTGCACCCTAACAGATGATTGGTTTAAGAAGTGTGGTTTATATATCAATGGAATATTACTCAGCCATAGAGAAGAATTAAAATTTTCCATTTACAGCAACACAGACAGATCTAGAGAGTATTATACTTAGTGAAGTCAGATAGAGAATGAGAATTACTATATGATATCACTTATAGGTGGAATCTAAAAAATAATACAGATGAATCTATATACAAAACAGAAACAGATTCACATAGAAAACTAACTTATGGTTACCAAAGGGGTAGTGGGGAAGGAATAAATAAGGCTATGGGATTAACATAATATACATAAGATAGATAAGTAACAAGAATTTATACCACAGGGAACAAAAAAAGTAGGCTAGTGGCTCTGAAGGAAATTGATGAACAATGACTTCTTGAAGAGTATAACACATGAGCTAGGGACTGAAATATATAATTTAAACTACCTGTTTTACAGGCAAAGGAAACTCAATGAGAAAAGACAGAATTATGTGAAACAGTGATGCCTGTCTAGAAAAGCATAGAGTATTGGGTAAGTGAGGAGAGAAATACTGAAGAGAGATCATCCTTTCAGGAGATAATTGGTAAATAGAAAAGGGTCAGAACACAGAGGCCTTAAGGATTTGAGACTTTTTCCTGAGGGCCAATGGGAAATTATTGAAGAATTTTAAACCGTTGAGCTAACATGATCAGAATTATGTCTTAGAGAAAATATCACAGCAGCATGGAAGCAGAACTAGGGAATGAGAGATTATAGGATAAATATTAAATTAAATTAAATTAAATTAAATTAAATTGCCAATAAGGAGACATTGCTAGACAGCAAGGAAAATAGTAAAGTAATATCTACATGCTTTACCTTCATGTTTGTGTCTCTTTCTGACATTTTTTAGGCTTACCAAGGCACTTCCCATATATCACTTAATTTAATCATCATAACAACCCTCAGAAGTAGAAAACATTACAGATTATTTTTAAATGGACATTCAGAAATTATGTAATTTGTTCAAAGTCTCACAGCTAATAAATAAAAGTCAACTAGGACTCAAACCGATATCAATTTATTATAGTAAAGATTGCCAACATTCATTGATTTCTCATTGGGTGTTAGACACTGTATTGTTTTAGTTATATTATTGCAACCCTTACAAAATCCCTCTGATGTATATACTAGTATGATTATTCCCACTTTATGTAAAAAGAAAAACAAAGAATTTGTATAATTTACCCCAGGTCATCCAACCAGTAACTAGCAACAGCAGATTTCAGACCTAGGACCTTGAACTACAGAGGTCATACTCTTTACAATTCAACTGGTCTGATCACAGCTACCTGAAGTTGCTTACCCTATATCAAAACTAAATCCAGACATAATTTTGAGTTATCCTCCCAGACTTTTAGCTGAAACATAGGTTATTGCATTCATTTCTGAATACTTATAAACTAAAACACTCCAAACATTATTTGTACATATTTTGGCAGGATACCAAAAATTGACTTATTTTCCAGTAAAAGATAACTTGTCTCTCAGTAATTTTAATGAAGTAATCCAACTCTCTCTTGCTCTTACCTAGTTAATAAATAAAATAACTCATGGTCTATATTCAGTAGTTTCCATGACAATCTGATATTACACAGTATCAGATAATTGTGATCTTATACTTACTACTTTCTGCAAAGAGGTTGAAACTACAAATAGGATCTTATCAGAACTAAACAACTAAAAACACATTTAACTAGAATATGACAAGATTTTAAAGCAGCTATTAATGGTTTTCACTACAGGAATTTTCAAATTATCAGAACATCAAAACATATATTGAGTATTACTTCAGTGCCTAAAAATTTAGCAACTTCTTCTTTCAATTGTAATACTTTTGTAAAAATGCCAGTATGCAAGAGGAACAAAGAGCATCTCCTATTTCCATGTTCCCTTGTATCCTTTCTTTCATATGGTTAATGTTATGTTTTTTTTCTCATTTTACATATCGCTATTTACACATTTATTTCAAGACAGTTTTTCTAATTCCAGAAATATCAGGGATAAACATACGGGTTGAATATAATGGATCTTGTGGATGACAGATAATTAAAAATAATTTTGCCTTTCTGTTACCTATGGCAAAATAGAGAATGGTCTTCCAGATGGAGACCCTCCCAGGTGGGTGCCTACATCCACTGATATTTCTGCTTTCATGTATCCCCTGAGCTTTCTTCTCTTAATATTTTGTGAATAGCTGGGTGGACAGAGGGAATTATGGCCATAGCATCCTGAAAGAAGATGAGCAATCTAAGGAAAGAAAATAAAGTAAGGAATAATGAAGAAAGCAGGACCTAGTGAGAGTCAGAATGACTCTTTGCAGGTTATGCAGCCAACATGTTCCAAGGCAGATTCCAACTCTTTTGAGTTGGTTGTGTCTAATATATGACACGAAGATAGCTTGCTGTTAACAATATCAACTGGGCAAAAACACTCAAGAAAGTCTGAAAAATATTGTTTTCTTTTGTTGTGAATTAATTTCAACCTAAAATATGAAGTCTGAAAAAAAAAAGACATGTTTTCTCACAGATAAAAATATATGGTAGTAGAACATGCCACCAGTGTACCCTACCTCCCTTTTAGTTTAATGATCTGGGTGAGTTTTTTCAATTCCAAATCCTCAAGTTTCTTACATGCGAAATAGGAATAAAAGAGGCTACTTCATTGGAAGAGTATCAGCTGATGCACATAAATATTTTGGCTCATAGTACATTTTCAATAAATGTTAAGAGGAATAGAAAAAAGAAGAGAGAATTATTTTTGTTATAGTTGTTTTTAGATTCTAGGTAGGAAAATAATAGGAAGTTTTTGTAAACTCATTTCTGATTAAGAATGCTAGAAGGCAACATAATGCTTTGCAATGAGAAAACTTAAGGAATGAACTTTGGTCACATTTTAAGAAAGAAAAATAAAATGGGAGAACTACACATTGACATCATGAAAATTTATTTTGAGTCAGATAAACTGATAAGCATTTCAAATCATAATTATTATATAATTAGAAAAGTTAAAAGCAATGAGATAAACTTTTACATTTTAAACACACCAAGAAACAGCCAAGATGGTGAGGTAGGAACATACTGAGCTCAGTTCCTCCCATGCGTACACCAAAATTACAACAGTTTACAGAGAAATAATCAATGAGAATGACCTGAAGACTAGCAGAAAAAAACTTTTACAACTAAAGATATAAAGAAGGAACTACAATGAGATACTAGGAGAGGCAGGGTATAGTTAAGTCCCCCAGTCAATGACCCAAGAACAGAAAGATAATTACAATTGCAGAGATTCTCTCCAAGGACCAAGGGGTCCAAGCCTCACATCAGGTTCCTCAGCCCGGGGTTCCTGCACTAAGAAGGTAAGCCCCCAGAACGTCAGATGTTGAAGGTCGTAGGCGCTTACTTTTGGGAGAGTCAGAGGGCTGTAGGGAATAGAGACTTTGCTCTTAAGGGTACACACAAAATATCACACACTCCAACACTCATAGTAGAAGCAGTAATTTGAAAGAAGCTTGGCTCAGACACACTTGCTGATCTTGGAGAGTCTCATGGAGAATCAGAAGGCAACTGGAACTCAACCTGGGGACATAGACACCAGCAGCAGTCACTTTTGGGAACTTGCCCTACCATGAGGACACTGGCGCTGCAAGCACCGTTTTGCAATCTTTCCTCTAGCTTATTGGCCTTGGGACCCATCTCCACCCACCATGCAGTACTCACTAGCCCTGGGATGCCCCAAGCCAAGCAGCTAGCCAAGTGAAGACATAGCCTCAGTCACCAGCAGATAAGCAGTTGTATAATCCCCTGAGCCCCAAGCCACCACAGGACCTGGAACCACCACCAGAGCGCCTAGGACTTGGCCTCACCCACCACTGAGCAGGCAATAGCCGAGGGACACCCTCATCCCTGGCTCTGCCCATCATCAGGCCAATATCAGCTCCCAGACATCTTAGGCCCTTCAGCCAGTTCCCCAGGAATGGTCCCATCCTCTATCAGGTCAACACTAGCTCCAAGGACCACTGGCCCTGCAGCCAGCCACACCAGGGACCAGATACACCCACCAGTGGGCCTCAGCATCTCCAGGGCTCCGTAACCGGCCAACTCATGACCCATCCCCACCCATCAGTAAGCTGGCAGCCTTCCCCCTAAGCAGGCCCTGGAATACAACTGGATGGGGGGCCAACCAAGCTGACCAGCACACCCACAGTAGTCAGCCCAATGCAACATACATAGGACACACACAGCACACATAGAGAGCATGCCTAGAGCACATAGCTCTGGTGACCAGAGGGGAATATGCTGTTGGGCCCTGTAGGGTGTCTCCTACTTAAGGCCATTTCTCCAAGATAAGGATATGTAGCCAACCTACCAAATACGTAGAAATAAGAACAGCAAATCAGGCAAAATGAAGCAACAGAAGAATGTGTTTCAAATGAAGGAATAGTATAAAAACTCTCATGAAGCACTAAGTGAAGTGGAGATAAGCGATGTACTCGATAAAGAGTTCAAAGTAATGATCATAAAGATGCTCAAAGAACTCAGGAGAAGAATGAATGAACACAGTGAAAAGTTAGAATTTTCTAAGAAAGAGTTAGGAAAAATAAAGAAGAACGAAACAGAGCTGAAGAATACAATAACTGAAATAAAAAATACATCAGAAAGAATCAACAGTTGTTCAGGTGATAAAGAGGAATGGACCAGTGAACTGTAAGACAGAATAGTAGAAATCACTTAAGCTGAACAGAAAAAAGAAAAAAAGGGAATTAAAAAAAATGAGAACAGTTTAAGAGACCTCTGGACAATGTCAAGTATACTAACATTCACATTATAGGCATCTCAGAAGGATTAGAGAGAGAGAGAAAAGGGGCAGAGAACATATTTGAAAACATAATAGCTGAACACTTCCTAACCTGGGACAGGAAAGTAATACCCAGGTTCGGGAAACACAGAGAGTCCCAGACAAGATGAACCCAAAGAGGTTCACATCAAGGTGCATTTTACTTAAAATTGCACTGTTGGTGTGATGTAAATTGTGCAGGCACTATGGAAAATATTATGGAGGTTCCTTACAAAACTAAAAACAGAACTACTGTATGATCCAACAGTTCCACTCCTGGGTATAAATAAGAAGAAAACAAGAAACACTAATTTGAAAAGATGTCTGCACCGTTGTATTCATTTCAGCTTTATTTACAATAGCCAAGTTATGGAAGCAACCTAAGTTCTAATCAATAGATGAATGCATAAAAAAGATGTGGTATGTATATATACAATAGATTACTACTCAGCCATACACAAGAATGAAATTTTGCCATTTGTGATAGCATGGATGGACCTAGAATGTATTATGTTAAGTGAAATAAGTCAGTCAGTGAAAGACAAAGGACATATGATTTCACTTACATGTGGAATCTAAAAAACAAATGAACAAATATAATAAAATAGAAAGAGTCTTAGATACAGAAAATCAACAGGTGGTTTTCAGGGGCTGGGGAGTGGGGGGATGAGAGGAATAGGAGAGGCAGAAAGAAGTATAGTTTTCCAGTTACAAAATAAATGAATCATAGGTATGAAATATATAGTGTGGGGAATATAGTCAATGATAATGTAATATCTTTGTGTGGTGAAAGATGGTAGCTAGACTTATTGTGGTGATCCTTTTGGGATGTATGGAAATACCAAATAACTGTGTTGTGCACCAGGAACTAACGTAGTGTTATAAGCCAATTATACTTCAAAAACAAAGAAACAAACAAACAAACACATAGAAAAATAAATCAGATTTATGGTTACCAGAGGTGGGGGAGTGAATTGGGTGGGGGAGAAAGGGAATTGGATTGAAGGTGGTCAGAAGTTAAAAACTTCCAATTATAAGATAAATAAATGTTTGGGATGTAATGTAAGACAGGACTGATATAATTAACACTGCTGTGTGTTGTATATCAAAGTTGTTAAGAGAGAATATCCTAAGAGTTCTCATGACAAGGAAAACATTTTCTTCTTTTCAAAAAATTTTGTTTTTGAAATAAAACAAAACATTATAGTTGTTTTAGTTATATAAACAAACTATATAACTAAACATAGTTATGGTGGTAATAATTTAAAGATGTATTACGGCAAATTATGCTCTATACCTTAAACTTATCAACATATAGTTCTGTATGTCTATTATATCTCAATAAACCTGAAATTAACAAATACATAAATAAGATCTAAAAAGAAACAAACAAAAAGAAATATAATCTCAGTAGACCTATATAGTTTGTGTTTTACAGTGTTGTTTTATTTTGAGTAACATGGACAGGTGGTTAAGGAAGGTTAAATATTTTCAGTGCTTAAAATCTCCAAAGGTCTGCATCTGGACCTAGTACCAGAGAAATACCACCTCACTCTAGTCCCAGCTCCTATGGCATGCTTCAAACCCCACCTCCCATTCTTCACCAACCAGGTCTACCCGCCTTATCTCTTTTCAGAGGGTGGTTGGAATGCTGGCTTCCACTTCCTCAGATACTATATGAAGGTGAGCTGGGAAATGAGAGCAAAAAACTGACAGTTTTCCTCCAATTAATTCACAGTTAAATTTTATTTTCTTAGAGATTTTGACACTTTTCCAGCTTGTTTTGTATTATAAGGTACATTGTATGCTTTCTTAAGCACATTAACACTTGCATATTTTTATGTAATTTAAAAACTCAATGAGAGTCAATAAATGTTTTAATTAACCATAATTTTAAAACATCTATGAAAAGTATAGTTTATATTTGCTTTAAAGTCATATTAATTTTAACTTTAAAAAAGTTTAAATGCTAATTTTTCTTGTTATTTTAACTCAAGTCACATGATTAATTACACTTAAGTATCAATATATTACATTGAATAAGAAGTTAACCCCCACTACCCAGTACCTTGCCTGAACATTTCTCATAATTATGTTAATGTTTAAATACAAATATTTTGGAAAAAAATTCTCTAAGTTGTAGTTAAATGCTTTGAGGATGTAATGAATGAATATACTTTAAGTTGTTTGACTTAATTAAGACTGCTTATCTTTCCTATTTTCCTAATTTCCAAGCATAAATTGGCTTGTTTTGGGAAAACCCTTTGATATGCCTTAGTGTTTTCCTGTAGTTTGAACTCAGTTTGTAGTTTTTGATCTTGCTTTTGAAGTATTTAAAAAATAAGTCTTAAAATCTCTTTTTATTTTTTCCAGTTATTTTTATTTTATTTTTCAACTATGTTGTTATCTTTATTTTTTTCACAGTTTTTTAAAAAAATTTATTGGAGTATAGTTGCTTTACAATGTTGTGTTACTTTCTGCTGTACAGCAAAGTGAATCAGTTATGCACATACATATATCCCCTCTTTTTTAGATTTCCTTCTCATTTAGGCCACCACAGAGCATTGAGTAGAGTTCCCTGTGCTCTACAGTAGGTTCTCATTAGTTATCTATTTTATACAAAGTAGTGTATATATGTCAATCCCATTCTCCCAATTCATCCGCCCCCCTTCCCCCTTGGTATCCATAACTTTGTTCTCTACATCTGTGTCTCGATTTCTCCTTTGCAAATAAGTTCATCTGTACCATTTTTCTAGAATCCACATGTAAGTGATATTATATGATATTTGTTTTTCTCTTTCTGACTTAACTTCACTCTGTATGACAGTCTCTAGGTCTATCCATGTCTCTGTAAATGGCACTATTTCATTCATTTTTATGGCTGAGTAATGTTCCATTGTATATATGTACCACAACTTTTTGTTGTGTTCTTCTTCTCCAATAAATTTTATTCAAACAGCCCTCCCCAATTTTCTCCTAATCCCTAGTAAAAGCTGACCTTCCCTTTGTCTCTTTGGACTTGCCTATGGATTATCATGGTTTACATTTTTCTTTTTTTTTTTCTGATGACCTTGCGTGCTTTTTATTTTTTAACGTCTTTATTGAAGTACAATTGCCCCACAATGGTGTGTTAGTTACTGCTTTATAACAAAGTGAATCAGCTATACATACACACATATCCCCATATCTCCTTCCTCTTGCATCTCTTTCCCACCTTCCCTATCCCACCCCTCTAGGCAGTCACAAAACACAGAGCTGATCTCCCCGTGCCATGCAGCTGCCCCCCACCAGCCATCCATTCTACATTTGGTAGTGAATATATGTCCATACCAGTTCTCGCACTTGGTACCAGTTTACCCCTCCCCCTCCTTGTGTCCTCAAGTCCATTCTCTATGTCTGCGTCCCTATTCCTGTCCTGTCCCTAGGTTCTTTAGAACCTTTTTTTTTAGATTCCATATATATGTGTTAGCACACACTATTTGTTTTTCTCTTTCTGACTTACTTCACTCTATATGACAGATTCTAGGTCCAACCACCTCACTAAAAATAACTCAATCTTGTTTCTTTTTATGGCTGAGTAATGTTCCATTGTATATATGTGCCACATCTTCTTTATCCATTCACCTGTTGATGGACACTTAGGTTGCTTCCATGTCCTCGCTATTGTAAATAGAGCTGCAATGAACATTGTGGTACATGACTCTTTTTGAATTATGGTTTTCTCAGGGTATATGCCCAGTAGTGGGATTGCTAGGTTATATGGTAGCTCTATTTTTAGTTTTTTAGGGAACCTCCATACTGTTCTCCATAGTGTCTGTACCAATTTACATTCCAACCAACACTGCAAAGGGTTCCCTTTCCTCTGCACCCTCTCTAGCATTTATTTGTCAATTTTTTATGAAGGCCACTCTGACCAGTGTGAGGTGATACCTCATTGTACTTATGGTTTGAATTTCTCTAATAATTAGAGATGTTAAGCATCCTTTCATGTGCCTCTTGGCCATCTGTATATTTTCTTTGGAGAAATGTCTATTTAGGTCTACCACCTAGTTTTTGATTGTTTGTTTTCTTGATATTGAGCTGCATAAGCTTTTGTTTTCTTGGAGATTAATCCTTTGTCAGTTGCTTTGTTTGCAAATATTTTCTCCCATTCTGAGGGTTGTCTTTTCATTTTGTTTGTGTTTTCCTTTACTTTGCAAAAGCTTTTAAGTTTAATTATGTCCCAATAATTTATTTTTGTTTTTATTTTCATTACTCTAAGAGGTTGGTCAAAAAAGATCTTGCTCTGATTTATTTCAAAGAGTGTTTATCCTATGTTTTCCTTTAAGAGTTTCATAGTGTCTGGTCTTACATTTAGGTCTTTATTCCGTTTTGAGTTTATTTTTGTGTATGGGGATAGGGAGTGTTCTAATTTCATTCTTTTACATGTAGCTGCCTGGTTTTTCTAGCATCACTTATTGAAGTGTCTTTTCTTCATTGTATATTCTTGGCTCTTTTCATAGATTCATTGACCATAGGTGCATGGGTTTATCTCTGGGCTTTCTATCCTGTTCCATTGATCTATGTTTCTGGTTTTATGCCAGTATCATACTATCTTGATTACTGTAGCACTGTAGTATAGTCTGAAATCAGGGAGCCTGATTCCTCCACCTCAATTTTTCTTTCTCAAGATTGTGTTGGCTTTTCAGTTTCCATACAAATTGTAAAATTTTTTGTTCTAATTCTGTGAAAAATGCTATTGGTAATTTGATAGGGATTTCATTGCACCTGTAGACTGCTATGGGTAGTATAGTCATTTTCACAATATTGTTTCTTCCAGTCCAAGAACATGGTATGTCTTTCCATCTGTTTGTGTCATCTTTGACTTCTTTCATCAGTATCTTATAGTTTTCTGTGTACAGGTATTTTGTCTCTTAGGTAGGTTTGTTCCTAGGTATTTTATTCTTTTGTTGTGATGGTAAATGGGATTGTTTCCTTAATTTTTGTTTCTGATCTTTCATTGTTAGTGTATAGGAATGCAAGAGATTTCTGTGTATTAATTTTGTATACTTCAACTTTAACAAATTTATTGATAAGCTCTAATAGTTTTCTGGTGGTCTGTTTAGAATTTTCGACGTATAGTATCATGTCGTCTGCAAACAGTAGCGGTTTTACTTTTTTCCAGTTTGGATTCCTTTTATTTTTTTAATTCTCTGATCACTGTGGCTAGGACTTCCAAAACTACGTTGAATAAATGTGGTGAGAGAGGACATCCTTGTCTTGTTCATGATCTTAGAGTAAATGCTTTCAGTTTTACACTATTGAGAATGATACTTGCAGTGGGTTTTTTGTATATGTCCTTTACTGTGTTAAGGTATGTTCCCTCTCTTCCCACTTTCTGGAGAGTTTCTATCATAAATGGGTGTAGAATTTTATCAAACTTCTTCAGCATTTATTGAGATGACATATGGCTTTTATTCTTCAGTTTGTTAATGTGGTGTATCACATTGATTGTTTTACTTATGTTGAAGAATCCTTGCTTCCCTGGGATAAATCTCACTTGATCATGGTTTATGATCCTTTTAATGTGTCATTGGATTCTGTTTGCTAGTGTTTTGTGGAGGAGTTTTGCATCTATGTTCATCAGTGATATTGGCCTATAATTTTCTTTTTTTGCAATATCTTTGTCTGGTGATGGTGGTCTCATAGGATGAACTTGGGAGTGTTCCTCCTTCTGCAATTTTTGGAAGAGTTTGAGAAGAATAGGTGTTAGCTATTCTCTAAATGCTTGTTAGAATTTACCTGTGAAGCCATCTGGTCCTGGATTTTTGTGTGTTGGAAGATTTTTAGTCACAGTTTCAATTTCATTACTTGCAATTGACCTGTTCATATTTTCTACCTTTACCTGGTTTAATACTGGAGGGTTGTACTTTTCTAAGAATCTGTCCATTTCTTCCAATTTGTCCATTCTGTTGGCATATAGTTGCTGTAGTAGTCTCTTTTTATCCTTTGTATTTCTGTGTTGTCAGTTGTAACTTCTCCTTTTTCATTTCTAATTTTATTGATTTGAGTCATCCCCCTTTTCTTCTTGATGAGTCTAGCTAAAGGTTTGTCAATTTTTTTTATGTTCTCAAAGAACCAGATTTTAGTTTTATTGATATTTTCTATTGTTTTTCTCATCTTTATTTCATTTATTTCTGGTCTGATCTTTATGTTCTGTCCTTCTACTAACTTTGTGTTTTGTTTGTTCTTCTTTCTTGAGTTGCTTTAGTCATAAGTTTAGGTTGTTTATTTGAGATTTTTCATGTTTCTTGAGGTAGGATTGAATTGCTATAAATTTCCATCTTAGAACTGCTTTTGCTGCATCCCATAGGCTTTGTGTGTCATGTTTTCGTTGGCAGTTTTTTCTAGGTTTATTTGATTTCCTCTGACTTTTTCATTGATCCATTGGTTATTGAATAGCATATTGTTTAGCCTCAATTTGTTTGTGTTTTTTACATTTTTTCCCTATAATTGGTTTCTAATCTCATAATGTTGCAGTCAGAATAGATGCTTGATATGATTTCAATATTCTTAAATTTACAGAGGCTTGATTTGTGACCCAAGATATGATCTACCCAGGCAAATGTTCCATGTGCACTTGAGAAGAAAGTGTATTCTGCTGCTTTCGGGTAGAATGTCCTGTAAATATTAATTAAGTCTATCTGGTTTAATGTGTCATTTAATGCTTGTGTTTCCTTATTAATTTTCTGTCTGTATGATCTGTCCATTGTTGTAAGTGTGGTGTTAAAGTCCTCCACTATTATTGTGTTACTGTTGATTTCCCATTTTACAGCCATTAGCATTTGCCTTAGGTATTGAGATGGTCCTATGTTGGGTGCATAAATATCTACATTTGTTATATCTTCTTCTTGGATTGATCCCTAGATCATTAGTAGTGTCCTTCCTTGTCTCTTATAACAGTCTTTATTTTAAAGTCTATTTTGTCTGATATGAGTATTGTTACTCCAGTTTTCTTTTGATTTCCATTTGCATGGAATATTTTTTCCATTCCCTCACTTTCAGTCTGTATGTATCCCTAGGTCTGAAATGGGTCTCTTGTAGACAGTATATATACAGGTCTTGTTTCTGTATTCATTCAGCCAGTCTATGTCTTTTGGTTGGAGCATTTAATCCATTTACATTTAAGGTAATTATCAATATGTTATGTTCCTATTGCCACTTTCTTTATTGTTTAGGGTTTGTTTTAGTATGTCTTTTTTTTTTTTTTCTTCCCTTCCTCTTTTGTTCTCTTCCCTGTGTTTCCCACCTAGAGAAGTTCCTTTAGCAATTGTTGGAAATCTGGTTTGGTGGTATTGAATTTTCTTAGCTTTTGCTTGTCTGTAAAGCTTTTGATTTCTCTATTGAATCTGAATGAGACCCTTGCTGGGTAGAGTAATCTTAGAGTAAAAAAAAGTAATTTTTTCCCTTTCATCACTTTAAATATATCCTGCCTCTCCCTTCTGGCCTGCAGAATTTCTGCTGAAAAATCAGCTGATAACCTTATGGGGTTTCCCTTGTACGTTATTTGTTGATTTTCCCTTGTTGCTTTTAATAATATTTTTTGTATTTAATTTTTGTTATTTTGATTATTTTATGTGTCAGTGTTCCTCCTTGAGTTTATCCTATATGGGAGTCTTTGCAGTTCCTGGACTTGGGTGACTATTTCCTTTCCTATATTAGGGAAGTTTTCAACTATGATATCTTCTATATTTTCTCAGGCCCTTTCACTATTTCTTCTTCTTCTGGGACCCCTATAATTCAAATGTTGTTGAGTTTAATTCTGCCCCAGAAGCCTCTGACTGTTCTCATTTCTTTTCTTTCTTTTTTTGAAATTTTTATTGGAGTATATTTACTTTACAATGTTGTGTTAATTTCTACTGTACTGCAAAGTGAATCAGCTATACATATACATATAGCCCCTCTTTTTTGGATTTCCTTCCCATTTAGGTCACCACAGAGCAATGAATAGAGTTCCCTGTGCTATACAGTAGGTTCTCATTAGTTATCTATTTTATATATAGTGTCGATAGAGTATACATGTCAATTCCAGTCTCCCAATTCATCCCACCCCTCCTTCCCCCCTTGGTATCCACACTTTTGTCTCTAAGTCTTTGTCTCTATTTCTGCTTTGTAAATGAGATTGTCTATATAATTTTTTTCAGATTCCACATATGTGTGTTAATAAATGACATTTGATTTTTCTCTTTCTGACTTACTTCACTCTGTATGATTGTCTCTAGATCCATCCACATCTCTACAAATGACCCAATTTCATTCCTTTTTATGGCTGAGTAATATTCTATTGTATATATTTACCACATCTTCTTTATCTATTCCTCTGTTGATGGACATTTAGGTTGTTTCCATGTCCTGGATGTTGTAAATAGTGTTGCAATGAACATTGTGGTGCATGTGTCTTTTTGAATTATGGTTTTCCCTGGGTATATATGCCCAGTAGTGGGATTCCTGGGTCATATGGTAGTTTTATTTTTACTTTTTTAAGGAACCTCCATACTGTTCTCCATAGTAGCTGTATCAATTTACATTCCCACCAACAGTGCAAGAGGGTTCCCTTTTCTCCACACCCTCTCCAGCATTTATTGTTTGTAGATATTGAGATGATGGCCATTCTGACTGGTGTAAGGTGATATCTCACTGTAGTTTTGATTTGCATTTCTTTTCATTCTTTTTTCTTTATTCTGTTCTGCAGCAGTGATTTCCACCATTCTGTCTTCCAGGTCACTTATCTATTCT
Organism: Aethalodelphis obliquidens; assembly: GCF_003676395.1. Classification (NCBI taxonomy): domain Eukaryota; kingdom Metazoa; phylum Chordata; class Mammalia; order Artiodactyla; family Delphinidae; genus Aethalodelphis; species Aethalodelphis obliquidens. The sequence continues at coordinate 115,104 of NW_020838012.1, forward strand.
TCTTCTTCAGTTATTCTTCCATTAATTCCTTCTAGTATATTTTTCATTTCAGTTATAGTCTTGTTCATCTCTGTTTGTTTGTTCTTTATTTCTTCTAGGTCTTTGCTAAACTTTTCTTGTATCTTCTCGATTCATGCCTCCATTCTCTTTCTCACATCTTGGATCATCTTTACTATCCTAACTCTGAATTCTTTTTCAGATAGATTGCTTATGTCCTCTTCATTTAGTTGTTCTTGTAGGTTTTTATCTTGCTCCTTCATCTGCAACATATTTCTTTGTCATCTCATTTTTTCAAGCTTATTGTGCCTGTAATCTCCTATCTGCAGGCTGCAGGATCATAGTTCCCCTTGCTTTTGGTGTCTACCCCCTGGTGGGTGAGTTTGGTCCGTTAGCTTGTGCTGTTATCCCCTTGATAGGGAGTGTGGTTGGTGTTGTGTTGAACAGAGCCCACCCTAGATATTGAGTGCTGCCTCTTCTTTGCTGCCTCTACCTTGTCAGGGATGCGGTCTGTCCCTTAGTTGTTGGAGTAGAGGCCCCCAGATCTGTTTCTGTGAGGTAGATGGGATTGGATCACTCCCCTTGGTAGAGCAGCTCCACCGGATGTATTCATATGTGATTGTGTCCCATTGTGTCCCCTTTCACCTGTTGTGCAGGCTCACAAAATATACTGCTGTAACTGCTTTTGGACCTGCCTTAACTTTGAGTATGTCAGCAATTGCCCCTGCTGTCTCTCAGGCATTGTTATCACCCAGTCATTGGCACGGGTCCACTGAGTTTAGGTCCCAGTAATGTGTTAATCATATACCTGGACCTGCTGTGTGGGCTATGTAGGCAGCTTGAATTCTGGTCTGGCCCTACCCTCATGTGTACATGCCCACAGAGCCCACAACTACTAAAGCCAGACCCATGATAGGGGGTTTGACTGGTGTGGTGACAAAAGTCTGCCCTGGATACTGAGCAGGACCTCTCTTTTGCTCTGTGGTTGTCACTGTCTTATCAGGGGCAGGGTCTGCTCCCTTGTTGTTGGAGTATAGAGGTCCCCAGATCTTCTTCTTAGCTGTGTTTCTGATCTGTGGTGTGAGGTAGGTGGGGTTGGAGCACTCTCACTGGGATGGAAGCTACTGAGTATTTATCCTCCAGAGCTATTCACCTGTGAGTGTGCTCTGTTGTCACCTTTCACCTGTTGTGCAATGTCTCAGATTATGCTGACGTTGGTACTACTCTAGGTCTCCCTTAATTGTGGATATTCTGGCAATTTGCCCTGGTGTCTCTCAGATGTTGCTTTTGCCAGGTCACCAGAGTAGATGCACTGAAGTCAGATTCCAGGATTGCAATAATGGATCTGGACCTGTTGTGGGTGTTATGGGGGCAGCTCAGACTTTAGCCTGGCCTAGCCCACATGTGTATGGGTCCACAAAATCTACAATTGCTAAAGCTAGGTCCATCTTTGTTGTGGGAGCACTTGTCCATTCAGATGTTTTGTAGGTGCTGAGTTTTTCCAAGCCAGTAATGGGGAAGTCAATTCATGGCTTGTGCAGCTATGAGGAGATTTCAGCTTTTCTTCCTTAGTTGCATGGCCCCTGGGGCTCAACTGTGGTTTTAGCTCCACCTTTGTGTGTGGGCCACCCACAGGGTCTGCTCATGAGGCTGCCCTGGAGCACCCATGTCTGCCCCAGTGATGACAGGGTGTGGAGATTGCACAGCTCCTGAGGTAGTTGGAGCCCCAGCGGTGACAGGTGCATGGGGGAGTGAACAGACAAGAGAGATCTGACCCTGTCGATGATAAGGAGTGTGGGGAGGCTGGTGGCCACAGGCGTGAGAGACCTGGCCCTGGTGGGAGACTTTCTGAGCTCCTGGCTACAGGCACGATATGGCCAGCCCTGGCCAGGGCCTTTTCTCATACCTGGTGACAGACACGTGACGGCCAGCCCCAGTGGAGGCCTTTCTTAGTGCCTGGGGGCCAGGGGCTGGCGAGTGGAGAGAGAGGCTGCAATGGAAGCTCCACCTCCTGTGTGTCATTCAATAATGGTGTCTTGCTTCTATGGAAGCCGGGCTTTCTTCCACAGGCATTCCTGGTTGTGGATTTCCTCACTTCTGTTCCCTCAGTCTGTCTCCTCTCACCCAGCAGCAGTCCTCTCCCTGGGTTTGCTCTCCAATCCCCATGTTCCAGCCTCCAGCCTCCAGCCCCCATGCATACTGGTGGACACACATCCCAGGCTGGGGCACATAGGACTGTGGCACAGACCATCTGTGTAGATCTCACTCTGTCCTGCTTGCCACAGATAGGCTGTTTCCCTTTCCTCTGACAGCTCCAGAAGTTCTCCTGTCCCACCTGATCTCCCCATCAGTGAGGAGGTTTCCCTGGATGCAGGAACCTCTCCACTCCTTCAGCTCCCCTCAACCCCGGGGGCACAGGCCCCATCCCACCTCCTCTTCTCTTCTTTTTCCCTTCTTCTTTCTTTCATCCTACCTAGTTACATAGGGATCTTTCTTGTCCTTTCTGGTGTCCAAGGTCTTCTGCTAGTGTTCAGCCAGTGCTCTATGAGAACTGTTCTATCTGTAGATGTATTCTTGAGCATTTGTGGAGAGAGATGAATTCCACATCCTCCTACTCCTCCACCATCTTGCTTTCCTCCAAGAAAAAGATTTTAATATAAGTTCCATTTTTTATCCAGGAGTGAATAAATATTATACTTTAGATAATAATAAAATTAAAAAATTTTTCCCCCAACATTATACCTCTGGTATGTTTATCCTCTGTGATGAAATACTTATATGGCCTGCATGAGAAAATACATACATGTGAAGTAAACGAAGGTCTTTGTTTTTAAGTCATGAAAATAATCAATGTGCTTTAGAATTCTGATGAGATATGCCTCAAGTTTTGTAAGGAAGACATGTACTTATTCTTTTTAGATTTCCATTTTTAGGTGTAACTCTTTGTATTACATTGAGAGCTATTAGTAAGTTAAGGTTATGAAGTCCTCATGCTACAGAGGCTGAACAATAATCATAAAGAGACCTATTATTTAAAGAGATTTGGAGTGAATTCAGATATGGGAAGGTCAATTTTTTTGACCCTGCCCCATACTTCACTTCTCTACCAGTTATCTTTTATTATCTTCTTAAGGCACAAGAGTTTTGTATGGCTATAATTTTTATAATTGTTCTTCTCTGATTTCCTTTGTTCTTGTAGTTTCCAAACAAATTGCTTTATAACAATGGTTTCCAAACATGGAACCCTGTTTCACTTGATCATCCGGTCAAAATTGGCTTGTTCAAGGATAGCTGACTCATCAGCAGTAGATGGAGTCCAAGGCCAGTTTCCCTAGCCCCCCATAAATTCTTATTTATTTATTTATTTTGAATTTTATTTTATTTTTTTATACAGCAGGTTCTTATTAGTTATCTATTTTATACATATTAGTGTATATGTGTCAATCCCAATCTCCCAATTCATCCCACCACCACCACCCTATAAACTCTTGACTATTAAGAATCATCTTTATCTTGTTCACAGCTGTGTCCTTGGTACTTAGCCTAGTGTATTGCACACAACAGGATTCTCTGTTTACAAAATAAATAAATAAATAACTATAATGTTAAGAAATGTACTGGAAACTATAATTCAGTGGCTAGAGGGCCAACAAATAACTTGGTTTAGGTGGAAGAAGTGCAAGACCAGGAAATAGAAAATTTGAGAATTCATCCTGGGTTTGCTCCTTAGTCTAATAATAATAATGTCAGTGATACAAGTGATGATGATGATGATGATGATAATGATGGTATCTCACAGTTATCCCACACTTAAAACTGATTAATCCTGGACTAAGTGGCACACATTGTCTTATTTAATTCTCACAAAACTCTATAAGTTAGATACTATAGATATTCCATTTTACAGATGAGGAAAGGGAAGCTTAGGGAAGTTAAGTAACTTGTCTAATGCCATATACTACAGAGTGGTGGAACTCTGGACCTGGAAAATGTTAAATCAATATAACTGAAAGTCCAAAGCTTAGAACTCAACTTCAATTTACCTGCAATTTCTCATGGTTTCCAAACTTTGTGGTTAGTTTCGCCTTCAGTCCAGTTTCCATTATGGTAGTAAAATGGTTGTCAGTAGTTACATAAGGCTACAAGTCTCCTTTGTCACTTACTACTAGAAGAGAGAACACTTTTCTTTTCCAGACATCCTCAGTAAATGTCTCTTTGTCCTCAATTAAGTCATGTGTTCAGGCCTGAATCAATTACTATGACCATGGGAATAAACTCAATCAAGGTCAAGCTAGAAGTACAGTTAGCTTCTCTCAAGCTACATGAATCCCAGCTAAATTCTGGGAAGGCAATCAATAGTTATATATCGCACACTTATAGACATAAAGTATTGTTTTAATATTCTTATTTATTAAATATATAGACTGAAGACCTTCCCTAAGTAGAACAATGTAATTTTTTTAAAAAATTATTTATTTATTTTTGGCTGAATTGGGTCTTTGTTGCTGCACACAGGCTTTCTCTAGTTGTGGTGAGCAGAGGCTACTCTTCCTTGTGGTGCACGGGCTTCTCACTGCAGTGTCTTCTCTTGTTGTGGAGCATGGGCTCTAGGCATGAGGGCTTCAGTAGAGTGGCTCGCAGGCTCTAGAGCACAGGCTCAGCAGTTGTGGCTTGCGGGCTCTAGAGTGCAGGCTCAGTAGTTGTGGTACACGGACTTAGTTTCTCTGTGGCATGTGGGATCTTCCCAGACCAGGGCTCAAACTCATGTCCCTTGCATTGGTAGGTGGATTCTTAACCACTGAGCCACCACGGAAGTCCCAGAACAATGTAATTTTATAAAAATTAATTAATCTCTTAACACAAATATGTTTTATTTTTCCTAGCTTTATTGAGATAAAGTTTACATATAACATTGTGTAAGTTTAAGGTGTACAACGTGTTGATTTGGTACACTTGTATATTGTGAAATGATTACCACAGTAGCATTAGTTAACAGCTCCACCACCCCACATAATTACCATTTTCTTTTTTGTGGTGAAAACATTTAAGATCTACTTTCTTAGCAAGTTTCAAGTATATAATATTGTCAGCTATATAAATAGATTATTGTTTATTTGATGAAGGACATTGTATGGAGTTGAATAGTGTCTCTCCAGAATTCTTGTTCATCCAGAACCTCAGAGTATGAACTTATTTGGAAATGTAGTCTTTGCAAGTGTAATTTGTTAAATTAAGATGAGGTCATACTGCATTATGGTGGAACTTAAATCCAATAACTGGTGCCATGTGCTATGGTCTGAATGTTTGTGTCCCTGAAAAACTCATGTGTTGAAATTCTAAAGCCCAATGTGAGGATATTAGAAGGTGGGGCCTTTGGAAGGTACTTAGGCAATGAGGGTGAAACCCTCATGAATGGGATTAGTTCCATTACAAAAGAGGCTCCAAAGAGCTAGTTGGCTCCTTATACCACGTAAGGTAACAATAGGAAGTTTGAAACCTGGAAGGGAGCTCTCACCTACCAGACTGTGCTGGCACCCTGATCTTGGACATCCAGCCCCCAGAACTGTGAGAAATAAATGCCTGTTCTTTATAAGCCACCTAGTTTCTTGTATTTTGCTATTGCAGCCTGGCTGGACTAAGACACCATGTGAACACACAGATAAACAGAGACATACAGAGGGAAGAAGGACATGTGACAGTTGAGGCAGAGATTAGAGTTATGCTGCCACAAGCCAAAGAACATCAGGAGCTACAAGAGGCTGCAAGAGGCAAGGAAGAATCTTTTCTTAGAGCCTTCAGAGGAAGCCAACACCTTGATTTAAGACTTTTAAGCTAAAAAACTGTGAGATAATAAATTTCTGTTGTTTGAAGTCATCCAGGTTTTGTGCTTTGTTGTGGAAGCTCTGGGAAACTAATACGGCTTCCATGGACAGATATATCAGACAGATGGTGTAATGGAAGACTATATATGCACAGTCTAAAACTGACAAAGCACTTAACATCCAGAATGTCCAAGACCCTCATTCAAATCAACCAGAAAAAAAAAATAGAAAAAAGGTGAATACAAGATATGAACAGGCAATTTACAAAAAAGGAAACTAAAAGTCTAACATCTGAAAAGGTGCCACAAATCATTAATGGTCAGAAATGAATTGAAATAAGATATCACTTTTCACCAATAGCCTGGCAATAATTAAAAGATAAATGTGCCAACTCTTGATCAGTATGTGAGGATACCCTTTCGCTCTGCTGGAGGGAGTGTGAATCAGGGCAGCTATTCAGAGAGCACTATGGCAATAGTCACCCAAATTAAGTATATGCATGCATTTTAAGCAATAAAATCTGTTCCTGTATATATATATAAACACAAAGAATTTTTTTCATAAGTCCATAGGATGCATATATAAATGGAAATGTTATTGCAACATTATTGTTGTTTTGGGAATAGGAAGCAACCTCGGTGGCTATCATGGGGAATATATACACAGACAGGTAAAATGTGGTGTATATCATGGATTATCATGCAGCAATTAGGAGCAATTAATTAGAATTAATTAATTAGAAGTACATATAGCAATGAATGGATCTTTAAAATATGCCTGTAAAAAAGGAAGAGTAAAAATTAAATATATCACAAAATTCATTTATTTAATTAAAAATATTGCTTACCAATCAGAGCACATTTTAGAAGAATACATACTAAAAGAGGATACTCATTAAACACAATAGAATGATAATCTATTAGAATGGTGGGTATGGGGCTAAAAGGAAATCAAATAAACAAATAAATAAAATAAGACAGAGCCTTATAAGGATCAGTTGTAATGTATAATAAAATAAGAAACAAGATTAACTCAACCCTGCTCACTTGATGTTTAAAAATGAAAAGTTCAATTGTTGAAGAAATGATCACACCAAGTTACCAGGTATGTTCCTGCCATGGTTCATTTTTTCAAAAGGTTACAATTGAAAACTGACCTCACTGTATAATAAAAGGCAACATACATTATTTCCTTACTCCAGTGTTTCCTGGTTTTCCCTTTGCTTCTCAGTCTTCTTTACTTACCTTTCATCTTCTGTCACTCTTCCTTCTTAAATGTTAGTATTCCTCAGGGTTACATTCTTAGTCCTTATTTCTTGCTCTACAAATATTTCCTGAGAATTTAATTCATGTGCTCATGTCTATGGCTTCAACAACTTAATCTGTCTCTAGCTTCTAACTTCACCATGGATATTAATCACCAGCTAAATTTTCCATAGTTTCTCTAAGCTCAACAGGTCTGAGGTTAAATCCATCTTCCTTTTTTAATTGCCCTGTAAACTTCACCTTTTAAAATTATATTATTAACCCAGTAGCTCAAGCTTTTTTTTTTTTTTTTTTTTTGGCTACGTTGTGTCTTCATTTCTGCACGAGCTTTCTCTAGTTGTGGCAAGCGGGGGCTATTCTTCACTGCGGTGTGCGGGCTTCTCACTGTGGTGGCTTCTCTTTGTTGTGGAGTACGGGCTCTCAGTACATGGGCTTCAGTAGTTGTGGCATGTGGGCTCAATAATTACGGAATGCAGGCCCTAGTGTGCACAGCCTTCAGTAGTTGTGGTGCATGGGCTCAGTAGTTGTGGCTCGCAGGCCAGTCTCAGTCGTTGTGATGCACAGGGTTAGTTACTCCACAGCATGTGGGATCTTCCCAGACCAGAGCTCAAACCTGTGTCCCCTGCATTGGCAGGCAGATTCTTAACTGCTGCGCCACCAGGGAAGTCCAGGAAACTTCTTAAACTCCTCTCTGTTCCCAATTCCTTATGTCATAAACTATTTTATTTTATTTTATTTTTTGCAGTACGCGGGCCTCTCACTGCTGTGGCCTCTCCCGTTGCGGAGCACAGGCTCCGGATGCGCAGGCTCAGCGGCCATGGCTCACGGGCCCAGTCGCTCCGCGGCATGTGGGATCTTCCCGGACCGGGGCACGAACCTGTGTCCCCTGCATCGGCAGGTGGACTCTCAACCACTGCGCCACCAGGGAAGCCCTCATAAACTATTTATTGTACTTGAGAAGTGTCTCTAAACCTAGCTCCTCTTTGTATCTCCAGAGCAACAGAAAGCCACTGAAGGGGTTTCAGCACCAAAGAGATATAGGTAGAACTGTTTTTAAAATGATTACTCTGTTTTTATTTCCCTTACTCAAAAAGGATCTTGCTGTGATTTATATCATAGAGTATTCTGCCTATGTTTTCCTCTAAGAGTTTTAGTGTCTGGCCTTACATTTAAGTCTTTAATCCATTTTGAGTTTATTTTTGTGTATGGGGTTATGGTGTGTTATAATTTCATTCTTTTACATGTAGCTGTCCAGTTTTTCCAGCACCACTTATTGAAGAGGCTGTCTTTTCTCCATTGTATATTCTTGCCTCCTTTGTTAAAATAAGGTGACCATATGTGTGTGGATTTATTTCTGGGCTTTCAATCCTGTTCCATTGATCTATATTTATGTTTTTGTGCCAGTACCATACTGTCTTGATTACTGTAGCTTTGTAGTATAGTCTAAAGTCAGGGAGCCTGATTTCTACAGCTCCATTTTTCTTTCTTAAGATTGCTTTGGCTATTCGGGGTCTTTTGTGTTTCCATACAAATTGTAAAATTTCTTGTTCTAGTTCTGTGAAAAATGCCATTGGTAATTTGATAGGGATTGCATTGAACCTGTAGATTGCTTTGGTTCCTGAGCCATATGGTAGTTTTATTTTTAGTTTTTTAAGAAACCTCCACACAGTTCTCCACAGTGGCTGTATCAATTTGCATTCCCATCAACAGTGCAGGAGGGTTCCCTTTTCTCCAAACCCTCTCCAGCATTTATTATCTATAGATTTTTTGATGATGGTGATTCTGACTGGTGTGGGGTGATACCTCATTGTGGTTTTGATTCGCATTCCTCTAATGATTAATGATGTTGAACATCTTTTCATGTATTTGTTGGCCATCTGTATGTCTTCTTTGGAGAAATGTCTATTTAGGTATTCTGCCCATTTTTGGATTAGTGGACAAATACACTGAAACCATAATTCAAAAAAATACATGTACCACAATGTTCACTGCAGCACTATTTACAATAACCAGGACATAGATGCAACCTAAGTGTCCATCAACAGATAAATGGGTAAAGAAGATGTGGCACATATATACAATGGAACATTACTCAGCCATAAAAAGGAACAAAATTGAGTTATATGTAGCGGGGTGGTTAGGCCTAGAATCTGTCATACAGAGTGAACTAAGTCAGAAAGAGAAAAACAAATACCGTATGCTAACTCATATATATGGAATTTAAAAAAAAGTACTTATGAACTTAGTGTCAGGGTGGGAATAAAGACACAGATGTAGAGAATGGACTTGAGGGCACAGGGGGGAAGGGGAAGTTGGGATGAAGTGAGGGAGTAGCATTGACATATATACACTATGAAATGTAAAATGGATGGCTAGTGGGAAGCTGCTACATAGCACAGGGAGATCAGCTCTGTGCTTCATGACGACCTAGAGAGATGGGATAGGGAGAGTGGGAGGGAGGCTCAAGAGGGAGGGTATATGGGATATATGTATACATATAGCTGATTGACTTTGTTGTACAGCAGAAACTAACACAACATTGTAAAACATGTATACTCCAATAAGGATGTGAAAAAAAATGATTACTCTGAATGTAGTGAGAGGAATTTATTGAAGGCTTGGAAGTATGGAGACAATTTGAGAGTTATCAATGGAGTTTCAGAAAGAGATTATGGATGCTTAGACTAAGGTGGTGGGAGTGGAGATGCAGGGAAATGAATTATTTTCATAGAAACTTTGGTGCTGGAATAGACAAACTTGATGATGTACTTGGTATTAGTGGTCAGGAGGGTAGGAAGAACTGTGAAAAGTGGTTCTCAGGTGTCTGTCATCAACAACTAGGTGGATGTTGTGCAATTTTCTCAGGAGAGAATTGGGGAAGGAGAAACAATTTTCTAGGGGGAAGGATTGTGACCGCAGTTATGGATATTTTATATTAGAGGGATTCTGGCAAGGACAGGTTTCTACTAGACTTTGTCTTTCTGCACTGTATGGTAATTATCTACTTGCACATCATACTTTGCCAATAGATTCTGATTACTTTGAAAGGAGGGCCCAAGACTTATTTATTTAATTATGTTTAATGCTTAGTGTTGAAACAGGCTCACTGTATGCAGTCAGTAAATATTAATGAATACAATGAGGCTTGACTCCTAACCAAATCCAATTGGTGATCCGTTGCAACAAGCTTCTAATTTGAATGAAAACAAGCGGGGAACATTGGTTGTTATCACATTAAATTAACTGATGTCACAGTTGTTAGTTTAGAATAAAGCATGCTTCTCATAAGGCACTAATTTCCTCCAAATGTGAAAAGACTTTATTAAATAATACCAGTGGAGTCTCTCCTTTCACTCTCTGGAAAGAAATAACTTAAAAAGTATCTAACAATAGGAACTGTAGATTGGGAGGAAAAGAATAAGAAAAAACAAAGAAAAAATAAAACAAAGAATAGGAAAAAAAGGAAATCATATATCTCTGCCTCTAAAAAGGAATTCTTCAAAAATGGCTGTCAGCAAAGTTTGAAAAAGATTCATCAGAATCATTTAATAAAATGTTTATTATTTCATTAAAAATATCCTTGTGATTTATTACCTCAGTTATATATTTTCCTTGTAATGTTGTCTCTTCCTTTAACCTTTTTTTAAAAAATATTTTATGTCAATATTCTAAGATATCATACATCCCTTTTATAATTTTATATTATTTTTTTCATGTAGTGACTGCTTCATTTTATTTAAAGTTTATTATGTGAGTTAAGAGACAAGTGTTTCCTGGTTATTGGCAATTGCCATTTGAATTTAACTTTGCCTATCAACCTACACTTAAGTAAAATATTTTATCACTACTTTGTTTCAGTTAAATGGTGTAATGTCCTGGGAGCTTCCTTATTTAAAAATAGTCATTTCTGTGTCATTGTCCGACTGAAATGTCATCTGTAATTTATCATATGTGAAATGACATTTATTTCCTTCCTAGAAACTTACTGATTCTTACAAAAGTTTTTTCTTACAAAGTTGTAAGAAATTAGTCAGGTTTATTGAATTATTCCAAAATTCTACAATTTCAGCATGCAGAATTTATAAGAATCAAAAAAAAGATATTTTCTACATGGTCAAACTTAGCTTGGATATTTCTTAAAATAGAAATTTTCTTTCAAAATTTCCACGAATATAGATAAACTATTTTTTGTACTTTGTCAGTACTATACTCTGATAGGAAATATATTTTCATCATTTTTTGACCATTTAAGTTTCTATTTTCCTCTGTAATATTTTGGAGTATGGTTTTAATGGATGACATTACCTTGTGGAGTACAAAGAATGTATTAGCTAGCTACCAAATAGCTCTATTTTTAACTGCTTCTCCTCTGAGTCTAAAAACATTTAAAACTTTCTCTCAAAATTTATCTGAAATGTGGATCATAATAATTGTAGCTTGTAGTTAATGTGTAGTAACAACTGATAGCTTGTATTCTGAATTGTGGGTAAATTTCATTTACCCTGACAAATTTCCCAAATTAATATTTTATTCCTCAATTATGTGTGTACATATAGTGTGCATAGATGGATAGATAGATGGATAGCCAATAAAACAAAACGCATAGCAAAATTTTGATTGTCTTAATTGGGTCATTTGTCCAACAAATATTTATTAGACATCTACTATTTGTCAGTCATTTTCCTACATGCTGCTTATGGGGGGGAAAAATATAGACAGATATTCTGCTCTCTTAGATTTTGCATATTGGTGAAGACAATGAGACAATAAACAGGTAAAAAAATGGAAATGTAATTTCATTGCATCATCCAAAGGAAGGAAAAAGGAGATTTAGTAATTTTTGACTATTTGAGCAGAGAATGGTGGATATCACACTAAGGGGACTTCTCAATAAAGAAGAATTTTTAAACTTAAATCTGATTCATTAAAAAAACAAACGAACAAACAAAAAAACTAACCTGCAAAAACCTCAGGAGAAACGAACTGGGTAGAGAAAACAACAAAGTTCCAAGGCCAGCTTGACTGGATTTTATTTGGGAGGAGGCATAAGGCCAAGAGTGTTAGGTAGACACAGAGCTAATTAAGAATATTTTGTCTTCTCAATTGAAATACACTTGCAATAAATCACAAACCAGTCACTCAACATGTAGTTAATTTTAAACTATGCATTGAACTGATCCTTTGGGAGATAGAGAGGTTTAAAACTACCCTTTTAGATTTTACAAAATGGAGTGGCAAGTAATAAAATTCTTTTAAAAATAATTATTTTCCAGTATTTCAATCCTACAGAAATGGGTAGAGAATAATAATATAATTGATGTCCACCAAACCTAAGAGACTTAACCTGCTCACATTTTAACAGTATTTCTTCAGATTTCTTTTAAGAAATAAAGTGCTGCACATATACTTGAACTCTCTTTGCACACCCTTTTTTGTGCTATTCTTTTCCCTTTTTTTTTTTTTTTTTTTTTGCGGTACGTGGGCCTCTCACTGTTGTGGCCTCTCCCATTGTGGAGCACAGGCTCTGGACATGCAGGCCCAGCGACCATGGCTCACGGGCCCAGCCGCTCTGTGGCACGTGGGATCCTCCCGGACCAGGGCACGAACCGGTGTCCCTTGCACTGGCAGGCGGACTCTCAACCACTGCACCACGAGGGAAGCCCTCTCTTCCCTTTTAAGACATTTTCATATGCTTATTGACCATCTGGATACCTTTTTTTATAAACTAATTATTGCTGTGAAGTTAGTAAGTACTCTTCCCTTCATATTTTCATAAACCTTTACACATGGTGAAATACAGACAAGGAGAAAAAGACAAAACCCCAAAATGTATGGACTAATAATTTATCACAAAAGGTCATTTAAGTATTAGCCAAGAAAAGAAAGAATAGTGCTAAGACAGAGAAGTACCTGTGGTGTCCATGCTGTTCATTATTCTCTCCTTTTCCCCAAAAGTATATGCTATTCTGATTGTAATAACTATGCTTCCAAGCTGATCTTTATCATCTTCTCATCCATAGTTTGCCTTTGCCCATTAAAAAAGAAATTGTAAGTGGAATAATCTAGTAATAGTTTCTCACTTCTTTTGCTCCAGGTATATGTGAAATTTATCCATGCTGTTATATGTCATTGCAGTTAATTTTCATTGCTGTAAATATTTTTTGGTATCCATGTAACAACATTTATCCATTCTAATGTTGATGGATATTTAGATTGTTTTCAGCTTTTTGACTATCACAAATAATTATGCTACATAAATTCTTGTACATATCTCTTTGTGCATAGGCAGTGTCATTTTCTCTGGATGTATACCTAGGAGAAGAATTGTTGGATTATAGGATATTTATATCTCAAGCCTCAGTAGAAAGTTCTGAACTGTTTTTTTAAGTTGTTTGTACAAATTTACAATCCCACAGCAGTTTAAGCCTTTCTACTCTTCCACTTGCTCATCTACACTTTGTATTTCAGCTATTTCAACTGTAGCCATTCTGGTGGGTGTGTAGTGTGATGTCTGTTTGGTTACAATTTGTATTTCCCTGTGACTAATGATATTAAAGGCATTATCATATGCTTCTTGACCATTTGGATATCCTCTTTATGAAGTGCCTGATTGAGTCTTTTGCCCAATTTTTAAATTAGGTTGTATTTTTGTTTTTGTTTTCTTCCAGTTTTATTGAGATATAATTGACATACAGCACTATTTAAGTTAAGGTGTACAGCATAATGATTTAACTTATATACATCATGAAATGATTACCACAGTGTTTAACGAATATCCTTCATCTCATATAAATGCAAAATAAAAGAAAAAAAAATCCCAACACAATCCCAAGGAAAAAGAACAAAGCTGGAGGTATAATCCTTCCAGGCTTCAGACTATACTACAAAGCTACCATAATCAAAACAGTGTGGTGTTGGCACAAAAACAGACATATAGATCAATGGAATAGAATAAAGAACAGAAAGAAACCCACACACTTATGGTCAATTAATCTGCAACAAAGAAGTCAAAGGAGGCAGGAATATATGATGGAGAAAAGACAGTCTCTTCAACAAGTGGAGTTGGGAAAGCTGGACAGCTACATATAAGTCAATGAAATCATAATGCTCCCTCACCCAGTATACAAAAATAAACTCAAAATAGTTTAAAGACCTATGTATAAGACATGACACCATAAGATTCCTAGAAGATAACATAGGTAAAACATTCTCTGACATAAATCATAGCAATATTTTCTTATATCAATCTCCCAAGGCAAAATAGATAAAAGCAAAAATAAACAAATGAGACCTAGTCAAACTAAAAAGCTTTTGTATAACAAAGGAAAATGAAAAGACAATTTACATAATGGGAGAAAATATTTGCAAATGATGTGAGTGAGAAGGGGTTGATATCCAAACATACAAACAGCTCATACTCCTCAATATTGAAGAAAAAAACCAACCCAAACAAAAAATAGGTAGAAGACTTAACTAGACATTTCTACAAAGAATACAGACAGATGGCCAACAGGTACATGAAAAGATGCTCAGCATCTCTAATTATTAGAGAAATGCAAATCAAAACCACAATGATGTATCATCAAAAATGTCTGCAAATAATAGCTATCATCAAAAATGTCTGCAAATAATAAATGCTGGAGATGGTGTGAAGAAAAGGGGACCCTCCTGCACTGTTGCTGGGAAAGTAAATTGTTGCAGCCACTATGGAAAACAGTATGGATATTCCTTTAAAAACTAAAAATAAAGCTGCAAAATGATTCAGCAATCTCTTTCCTGGGTATATGTCCATAAATGACAAAAACTCTAATTTGAAGAGATACATGCACCCCAATGTTCATAACAACATTACTTACAATAGCTGAGACATGGGAACAGCACAAGTGCCCATCAAAAGACAATTGGATTCAGAAGAGTGGTATATATATACAATGGAATATTACTTAACTGTAAAAAGAATGAAATATTGGCATTTACAGCAATATAGATGGACCTAGAGGATATTATACTTAGTGAAGTCAGAGAAAGATAAATATTATATGATATCACTTATATATGGAATCTAAAAAATAATGAAAATGAATCTATAAGCAAAATAGAAACAGACTCATAGACATAGAAAACCAACTTAAAATTACCAAATGGTAATGGAAGGGGGGAAGGATAACTTAGGAGTGTGGGATTAATAGATACTAACTACTATATGTAAAATAGCTAAGGAATAATTATTTACTGGATAGAACAGAGAATTATATTCAAAATCTTGCAATAACCTATAATGAAAAATAATCTGAATAAAAATATAATATATATAACTTAATAACTTGGCTGTACATCTGAAACTAACTATTGTAAATCAACTATATTTCAACAAAAAAAAAAGAAGAAAAAGAATCCTAAATGTGTTCTCAGTATATTGAAAAATATTTTCCTTGTGATGAGAGTTCTTGAAATTTCCTCTCTTAACAACTTTCATATAGAACATAGAGCAGTGGTAATTATATTAATCATGTCTTACATGACATCTCTAGTACTTACCTATCTTATAACTGGGAGTTTGTACCTTTTAACAACCTTCCTCACCATACAAAGATATTACATTATCATTAACTATATTCCCCACATGGTACATTTCACCCCTGCAACTCATTTATTTTGTAACTGTAAATTTGTACCTCTTAATCTCTCTCACATATATCACTCATTCTCCCACCCCATTGCTTCTGGAAACCACCTGTTTTTATCTATGACTTTGTTTCTGTTTTGTTATGCTTGCCCACTTTGTTTTGTTTTCGTTCATTTGTTTTGTTTCTTAGATTCTACATGTAAGTGAAATAATACAGTATTTTTCATTCTCAGTCTGGCTTATTTCACTTAGCATAATATTCTATAAATACATCCATGTTGTCACAAATTGGCAAGATTTCCTTCTTTTTTATGGTTGAGTAATATTCCCTTGTATATATATACCACATCTTTATCCATTCATCTATTGATGGGCACTTCGGTTGCTTCCATATTTTTGCCATTGTGAATAATGTTGCAATGAACATATATGAATATACCTTTTGATTTAGGGTTTTTGTTTTCTTTGGGAAATAATCCAGAAGTGGAATTGCTGGATCATAAGGTAGTTCTATTTTTAATTTAGGAGTGTGGGATTAATAGATACTAAGTAGAGTAGAGGAACCTCCACAATATTTTCCACAGTAGCTGCACAAATTTACATTCCTACCAACAATGCATGAGGTTTCCCTTTTGTTCATATTCATGCCAACACTTGTTATCTGTTGTCTTTTGATTACAGCCATTCTAACAGGTGTGAGGTGCTATCTCATTGTGATTTTCATTTGCATTTTCCTGATGATTAGCAATGTTGATCATTTTTCATGTGCCTGTTGGTCATATGTATGTCTTCTTTGGAAAAATGATTGTTCAAGTTCTCTACCCATTTTTTATATTGAATTATTTGTTTGTTTGATATTGGATTGTATGGGTTCTCTGTATATTTTGGATATTAACCCCTTACCAGATATGTTGCTTGTAAATATCTTCTCATAGGGACCAGCCTTTCCCACGAGTGGCCGGCAGCCTCCGCATAAGGCATGGCCTGGCAGTCGATGGGCTGGGGATCAGCCCTGACTACCAGTGAACACATGGTTGTCTTTTTGTCCCTATTAATGTGTCAGATTCTTCACATATTTTAGATACAAAACTTTTATAAGTTACGTATTATGTATTGAAACTATTTTACTCTACTCAGTTTTTTTTAATGATTCAGTTATACCTATACATATATCCATTCTTATTTTTCTAAAAATAAATTAATTTTATTTACTTATTTTTGGCTGAGTTGGGTCTTTGTTGCTGCCTGCAGGCTTTCTTTAGTTGCGGTGAGCAGGGTGTACTCTTCATTGCAGAGTGAGGGCTTCTCATTGTGGTGGCTTCTCTTGTTGTGGAGCATGGGCTCTAGGCACAGAGGATTCAGTAGTTGTGGCACACGGGCTCAGTAGTTGTGGCTCATGGGTTCTAGAGTGCAGGCTCAGTAGTTGTGGCACACAGGCTTAGTTTTTGTTGTGGCACACAGGCTTAATTTGCTCTGTGGCATGTGGGATCCTCCTGAACCAGGGCTCAAACTCTTGGCCCCTGCATTGACAGGCAGATTCTTAACCACTGCGCCATCAGGGAAGACACTCTACTCAGTCTTTTTATTTACTTAATAGTGTCTCTTGATGTAATCCAAATTATTAATCTTCCCCTCTATGGTTAGTGCTTTTATGTTCTAAGAATTTTCATACCCCTAATTGTAAAGATATTCTCCTATATTATCTTGTATAAATTTTATTGCTCTTCTTTCATATATAAACCTACAACTCATCTACAATTGATTTTTTTAAAATTTTGTGATCAGTGTGAGGTAGATGCAAAGTTGTTGTTGTTGTTTTTTGCCTGTATCGATAGCTCATTCTCCTAGCATTATACAGTGAAAAGACTTCTTTCTTCCACTGCTCTGCAGTATCACCTTTATTGTAAATCTAATGCCCTGATACATGTTTGTTAGTTTGTGTGCTTTTCATTCTGTCCAATATGTCTATTTTCTATTCTTATACTCAGATCACATTATCTTATTATAGCTTTATAACAATTTTTGATATTTTGTAATGCAGATCCTCTCTCCTTGTTTTTCTGTTCTAAGATTGTCAACATAGTTAGCTCACACACACACACACACACACACACACACACACACAAACGCACACACAGATTTTGAGTGGGATTGCTCAAAAACTATGGACACATTTGGGGATACTTTTGTGGATATTTGACATCTTTAGAATAATTAATTTTTAAATTCACAAATATATTCTTTTACATATACATATAACCTAAACTACAGGGACTCTTTGAAATTCCTTCTCCCTTGGTCCAGTAATTTTTAAAAATTAAAAAAAGTGAAACAGTAAATAATAATTTTTATTTCATCTTCCCTATGACAATGCATATATTAATATTAAATTTTCTCTTCCAATATTTCTAGTTTTCCCCAGTGTGATGATTGATTTGGATAAGTTGAATATCAATCTATTCACGGTTTATAGTATTTCCAGAAACTTAAATATCTACTACTTACCATAACCTAATCTAGAAATTTGTGATCATATCATTAAAAAACTAGTTCTCTGCATATGCAGAATTTACAATCTTGTTTAATTATGGAACTTATATATTTAAATCATATGAAATGGTTTTGGAACAAGGTGTTAAATGTTATGGAAAAATAGAGGAAAATAAGGGATTTGGGAGAACATGACAACTGCTTTCACAACTTTTATTTGAATTCCATAATAATCCTGGAATATAGGAGAGCATTCATAGACATAAACTAATGCCCAGAGATATAA
Organism: Aethalodelphis obliquidens; assembly: GCF_003676395.1. Taxonomy (NCBI): domain Eukaryota; kingdom Metazoa; phylum Chordata; class Mammalia; order Artiodactyla; family Delphinidae; genus Aethalodelphis; species Aethalodelphis obliquidens. Next base: position 133,590 of record NW_020838012.1, read on the forward strand.
GTGGTTTGACTAAGGTCACAGATTTAGGGGCTAACTATGAATTGGCAGAAATTATCACTCAAGCCTACTTCTGTTCTTAACATTTCATTGTCTCCTCTGACTTTGAAGATAATCATTGAGCACACTAAATATCTTTCATATAAAATGTTCTTTCTTCCATTGAAACCATGACCATGTAACTGTAGTATAGGAGATGGAAAGTTATTATAATTTTAGTAATAAATATTGAACTTCAGGCATAATCAGGTGAAAGATTAGTCTCTTTTGGGGAAAGGGGCTAGAAACATGAACACAAGGCTTCAAATCTTGGCTTTGACATTCATTAGCTACATGGCCTTGGGAAAATTATTTAAGCTCTCCAGAATTATATTTCCTCATGTCTAGAACAATACACCCCACCTTAACATGTGGCTATATGCATTAAATGAATTATATTATTATAGATAAGACATGAAAATCATTTCTGTATAATAATGAATTTGTCTGGCCTTTATCCCTGGTTCCTAGGAGGTAGCAACTAAATCCTTGCAATTTCCCTAGTGATAGGAGTATCTTTGTTGTTCTTGGTAGGCCCTGATAGTTTATGTTTATGGTGGACCCCTAGATATTTTAAGCTAGTGAGATGACTCAGGATGGAGGCTGGTTATACCAGAAAGACCTTAAGCCACATGATTTTAGCTTGACCTCCAGGAAGGAGAAAGGGGCTGAATATTGAATTCGACCTCATGACCAATGATTCAGTCAATAATGTTGATGTAATGAAACCCCAATAAAACCTCTAAACTCGGGGCTCAGGTGAGATCCTCTGTGTTTTGTATTGTATTGTTTGGTGCTTTTGGTGTATTGTCACACACTGATGTGTTTGGAGGGTGATATGTCCTGACTCCAAGGACAGAGAATGATGAAAGCTTTACATTTAGGCCTGCCAGAGCTCACCATCTGTGTCTCTCCCCTTGCCTGATTCTGATTTATATCCTTTTACTACAATAAAACAGTAATTATGCATAATTATTTTCTGAGTTCTGAGATGTTCTAACAAATTATTAAACCTGAGGGAGTAGTGGAAACCCCCAAATTTGGCCATCTGGTCAGACCTCTGTAGCTATCTGGGGACCTCTGAACTTGTGCTGGTGTGTCAAGCAAGGATAGTCTTGTGTAGGACTGTCCTCTGAACCTGTGAAGTTTGGCCAAACTCTGGGTAGTTGGTGTCAGAAATCATCACAATCACCTAGTATAGTGCTCAACGGATAATAGGTGTTAATTAACAGTTATCATCATTGGTAATCAAAAATATAATTTCTTGGGCTTCCCTGGTGGCACAGTGGTTGAGAGTCCGCCTGCTGATGCAGGAGACACGGGTTTGTGCCCCGTTCCGGGAAGATCCCACATGCCGCGGAGCAGCTGGGCCCGTGAGCCATGGCCACTGAGCCTGCACGTCTGGAGCCTGTACTCCGCAACGGGAGAGGCCACAACAGTGAGAGGCCCGCGTACTGGGGGGGAAAATATATATATATATAATTTCTTATATTCTTAATATTATAAGAATAGAGGCTCTGTCACAACCACATATGGGGTATTTAAGTTTAGTGATCCATATGATTTAGTGAACAATTAATGAATTTGTTGAAAATAATTTTTGTACAGTCAAAATGTACAGTCACTGAGTATTTTTACATTGATCCTCTTAAGTGATTTGGTTGACTAAGGTTTGAAAACTGCTCCTCTATTATGTCATATTGTATTGATAATAAGAGCAATTCTTCCTGGATTACTTTCTTCTAATCTACATTTTAAAATGCTCTTTAAATTCACTTCAAGTCCTCAAAATTCACTGAAGGCCTTCTGTGTTAAGCATAGTGCTTAGACAGAGATGCAAAGTCAAATAAGACAAGATGTCTTATCTAGTGGGAGAGGCAGGCATATTAATTAACAACTGGACTGTAATAAGTGTTTTAGCACAGTTACAAAGTAAAATGTTGTGGGAATATAGGGGAGGAAAATATTAATGTCAAATATTAAACTCTCTTAACATAGAATTTAATTGTTGACATAATGCAAATGTTACAAGTGAAATTCCTTTATAAATTGTTGTTAAGAATTTCTTCTCTTTACTATTGTGCCACGTGCATGTTCAATTACATCATGGATTCTCAATCTGTGATTCCCAGGTAGTCTGTTGCCTAGAACATTTTTTACTCTTATTTATTTTATGTTTCTTTGAAAAATCTTTGTGGAAAGATCCTTATCACTCCAAATTACATTTTACAAGTATTATTTCACTCCAAATAAGTGTTAGGGGAAAGGGATATAAAAATCATGCAATGCATAACAGTTGTCTTTCCATGATTTGAGTCTGAAATAGTTTCTTACTGATGAGGAGAAAATTAAACATATATAACCTTGCCATTATATTTAAGGACATCTGTCTTTGTTTACAACAAACTGCTTTAAGATGGAATATGTAAAACTTAAGGGGAAGGGAGATCAAAAGCTGCAGTGCTTATGGTGTAGCCATATTCTTGCAAATGGAAATGGGAAAGCAACAAAACTAGAAAAATCCCTTTCATAGAACATTTGGAAAATATACTCGACAATGCTGATCCATTCTGTGAAAATACTGGGAATTCAGGACAGAAATGAATCTGCAGAACTCAAGGCACAGGGACTAGTGGAGTCCAGCCAACATCATGATTACAAAATTTCCAATGAGCAAGTTTAGGGAGAGATGACAAAGGGCCTTGACTTCCAGGTTACATAGTTCTAATTCTCATAGGCATTACTCTTTCTGTGGAGGCAGGAGAAATAACTGAGCAAACAATCTGCTTGCTTGATGAGTTTGAGTAAGAAAACATAAACAAATCAAGTGTACCCTCTAGGTACCCTCAGTTAGGTTGGTAGAACCTGAAGGGGGCTCTCTAGTGATGTTTCCAGTTCCCAGTAGGGATGTCCTGGTGATGGTCCAGAAGTAATATGGGTTAATGGAAAGATTCCTCATGCTGCTACCACCCAGACACATGACCTTGAACAAATCACTTGATTTAACTAATGGTAACAATTATTGAATGGTAATACTTATTGAATACTTATTTTGATTCAGGCTTTGGTTATCTTCTCTACTTGATTGAGCTCACTTAATCATGGCAACAATCCTGTAAGTTTTCCTTCCTACCTTTTTTTTCCAGATGGAAAAGAGAGGGTTAGCTAAATAAAATATGACTTGTTCAACACACAGATTCTAAGGGAAAGACAAAGAATGAGAGGCTACATCTCCTCAACCCCCAAGTCTGTGCTCCCAAGCATTTTCTTATGTGACTCCATCTGTATAACCTACTTAGCTGTGCTTTTGTAAAGCTCAGTGAGATAATATATGCTCAACTTGGTGTCACAAACCCTAGTTACCTATCCTAGCAAGAAGACATGAAGGTTATTCAGTTTAGCCCACAAAGTTCTGGCAAGGGGCTTTCTAACTACCATCCTCCTACCTGTCCTAGGGGCTCCTCTTTGGGTTTATGGATGTTCTGGGGTGTTGGATTTGGATATGTTCTAGGAGCCATGTAAAGTCATCATTCCTGGTGGTCAGACAAATCCCTTCCTACACCTAAATAATACATTTACTGTGGTCTTTGGCTGGGTATATTCACCTGCTTTGTTTCAAGCCAAAAATGTATTCCTCCTCAGATTCCCAGGTCTCATCTGATCATTAAAGTGACTTACTCCTCCTCTCTGATTCCCTCACTAGACCTTCCTTTTTTTATCACATGAATCCTCATCCCCATCAAAATGTGCTATTTTCATTTGCTTTGATGGTCAGTTAAACTCAGAGTTAGAATTAATATCAAACAGAAAATGTTTTATTTCTTTGAAATAAAGAATAGCTCAAAATTCAAATACTCTTAGGAAGTGTGGGGAAATATATGCATTCTATCTTTCTAATGCATCACAGAAAAGAAAGATGAGTAAAACAGTTGTTTCTATAATAAAGCAGGTTGAATTCTTATACCCTGTCACATACGTGAATGTTTCAAAAACTGAAAAGTGATCCAGAAATGTAAAAACAATTAATTGTCCCCAAGACTTGTTGAATGCTACTGAAGTACTATGATTTAGTGATATTTTCTAAATTTCTTCATCCAAGCGAATCACAGGGATTGTTAGGCAAGTAATGGGCACACACACCTAGTGATTAATTAGAAGAATCCTTAATAATAATGCATACTTTTGCAGGTGAGTATATTGGTTAAGAAGTGTACAACACAGGATAATACTCAATGGTATACCCAAAATTTATACTTATTAACTCTTTATCAACTTATTTAGAAACTGATTAGTACAATGGCACTAATAGCATTAGACTGTTTCACTGGATTTTTTGAGTGAGGATGAAGTATTTCTTCAAAAGAAAAATGTTTAACTGAAAATACATTGAAAACAAAATATCATTTTTGCCACAGATGTTAAAAATGGAATAATCAAATATAAAATGAAATAAATATTCATGAGCCATGATTCATCTCCCTCACTAGATAGGAAACTGATATGTCTCTATGGTAACAGTAAAACTGCCGTTCAGGAATGAGCACTTCTGTGTGTATGTGTTTTCATGAGCATATAATTTCAGAAGCATATGATCAGGAATAAGAAAGAAACTGAAATGAGCTGCCTGTAGGATCAAATGAGGTAAAGGAAAACAATGAAACAAAGGAAATATCTAAGAAGAAAGATGAAGAAATAAGTAGGAGCTGGTCAAGACATCGTGTATTTAAACAAGAAGAAAGAGAAATTCATGAAGTGTAGGGGTTTCAATTCTCCATTATGAACAATGGAGTTTCTCTCTCAAGTCTGTGAGGTAGAGAAAGAAGGTACGAGAATGGTGGTTGAATTACTCAGGGCCACATAACTAACAGCAGAGGTTCAGCTTTGTCCCATGATATTGGAGAATAATTTCATGGCCATAGCATTGCTGGTTTGGTTCAAGAGAGAAGTAAAGGGGTGAAACAATTGGATTTGGTAGGGTTGGTTTGGCCACCTAGACTATAGGTAACCGGGTGGAGGCAAAGAAGCATTTTTCGTACTTCCAATCTCTGAGGTACTATTGGGTAAATGAGGGTTTTGTAGGCTTTGGAATCATAAGGCAATGTAGCAGCACTCTCTACATCTTCCATGGAAGAGTCCAGAAAAGTTTATACAGCAGGGACTCTGACAGCTGAGAGAAGGCAGCCAGTAGGGAAGAGGAAGAATAGACTCCTATTCTGTAACCATCTCTCCAGCAAACATCTTCAGATTTGAAGAAATTCTCAGGTCCTTTCATTGGGAGAATCCTCCACTAGAAGGATAAGGAATTCAAGAGGAAGATCCAGATTTTCTGGGACTCCAGTCTCTGATGATCTTTTTGTTGCCACTGATGGTCCTAAAAGAATTGGCAGGAGGCTTTGCTGTAGAGGTGCTGATTCCAACCTTAGTGCCTTGTTTCTTTTCCCTTACATTACTAGCAAAGTAAAGAGCATAGCGCCAAGGCATATTGGTGTCAAAAATCCTGGATAGTTTTAGATATTTCTGCCTTCTTTTAAAAAAAAAAAAGGAAACAATTGCATGAATATGATTTCCTGAATTGTTTGCTAGTCTTTTATTGGGCAAATTTAAAATTTATTGAATTATTGCCTCTGTATTACTTAAAATATAAAATACTGCTGGAAAGTTTATAATAAAGTACTACTCAGAAATGTATGTATTCACTTCAGCACCATCAAACTCCATTGTTCTTGGTGTCTCCAGTCTAGAGGCTCTAAGGACTAAACATCTGGCCTCCTGAGGAAGTTAGAAAGTGGTATTAATCTGGCTGTGCAAGATAAGAAGGGGGGTGAATAGGAAGAATGGCTTCTGATTACTCCATATGCAGATCTTTCAACTAATTTCCAGCTCCATTCCTCATGAGGGCCAACCAATATGCCAAGCGTCTCAAGTTCCAAATCTCCAGTGATCTACAGAAAAGCCTGCTTTTCAGCGTTGTCTCCAACTGTAAGTTCCTAGGTTTCAAATTCTTTTTACTGATAAGTCAATTGCCACCTCACTATTTGCTTTTCACATGTTAACATTTGTTGACGTTTTCCAGTTACTCTCATTTCCACTCATTATTCCTTTGCTCTTAGGATTTATAACCTTTTTAAAAAAGCAGTATTGATATTTTAATATGTATTATTTCCATTAGGAGCGGAGATAAACACAATTCAACGTCTGACTGGAAACCTTAACTGATGTTTTACACACTGTAATATGGAGGATTAAATGAGAAAAGCTGAGACAAATATTTAGAAAACTTTTTGCTGGATTATTTTTGTCTCTGAATCCCTCTGAATTGTGTAGCAGGCAGCACTCATCTCTCACTTTTCCATTACCAGTCATCTTTAGTCCTTGAACTCTGTGGCCAATCTTTTTTTCTCAGTTAGGGAAATATCAGGAACCCCGGTTCAAATCTTTTTCTTGAGCCCCAGAACCAGGTATATCCGACTGCCTTCAAGGCTTCTCCACTTAGAATTCCCAGAGGCAACTCAAAACTAAAATTTTCTAGCCTGGCTCAACTCCATCCAATCTCACCCTCAAACTCTTCTCTTGCTTTATTTGTTACTTCAGCAAATAGTACCAGTTTTCAAAACAGATAACTGGTACTCATCCATATCTCCTCTCATTCTCACCTCCTCTGATCCCAACAAGCAACCAATCCCTAGCTCCTCCTATCCCTTTGCTCATTGTTGCTCAACTCTTTCCTCTGTGCTCTTTGCCTCTACCTTTCCAACTTCCTCCGTTTCTTCCTTAGATACCAGCAGTAGCTTCATCCTAGCTAGTCTCTCTGTCTTTAGGTCTTTTCCACTTCCGTTGATTTTCCACGTTAGTCAGAATGATTTTTTTAAATCATAAGTTCGATTTTTAAATTTCCTTATTTGAAACTCTTTAATAGCTCTCCACTGTTCTAAAAATAAAGTTCAAATTTTATATCATAATTTGGTCCCCTTTTATCAAGTGTCCAGTCTCAATTTTCATCACTGTTTTTTAGTTCTCTGAATATACCATGCTCATTTTCACTGCTAAGTTTTTAATGTGCATTTTCCTTGTCTTCCTGGAACATCATCTTCCCTTTCCCTTTCCAGCATAATCCAGGTAGCAGTTGTTGAGTTAAATCTTACTTATCTTTAAGACTACATTTAGAGGTAATATCTTCTGGGAGAATTTATCTGATATACTCTCATACAAGAGTAGTTATTTTTCCCATGTATTTCATTAGCTCTCTGTTTATTAATTTTGGTATTTATCATCTTGTATTTTGCATCCCCCATTAGATTGTAGTTCTTTGAATGCAGGGACTGTAACTTGTTATTTTTGTATCCCTGGTACCACCATTTTTAGCATTATAAAATGTTTATAAAGCTTATAACTGTTTATTAAATGAATTAATGACATAACATAAGTACCTGGTTCAGTGGCATCCTCTTTTATTACCAGTCTTGTTCTGATCACATATTCTGGTATTTCCTCCCTCCCTCCTTTCTTTCCTTGCTTCCTTGCTTCCTTCCTTCCTTCCTTTTCTTCTTTACCTCATGTTCAAACTATTATTTCCCAGTTTTAATTATTTGCTTCTCAGCCTTGAGGCTTATTCTCTGTGTCTGGGTCCTTATCAAATCTCAGGACCAGGCTTTGTCTGCTTGCTGAGGTTTCAATTATAAATTAATTATTCAGCAGCATTTATTACGCATCTAGTGTGAGTTAGGTATAGTGCTCATTTGGTGATAAAGCACTGAACAAGATTGACTTAATCTCTTGGCAATTGTGACTAATGCTTCTGTGAATATTGGGGTGCATATATTTCTTCTAATTAGTGTTTTCAATTTCTTCAGATTTATACCCAGGAGTTGAATTGCTGGATCATATGGTATTTGTATTGTTAGCTTTTTGAAGGACCTCCATACTATTTTCCATAGTGGCTGCACCAATTAACATTCCCACCAACAGTGGACTAGGGTTCCCTTTTCTCCACATCCATGTAAACATTTGCTAGTTGTGGTATTTTTGGTAATAGCCATTCTGACAAGTGTGAGATGATATATCATTGTGGTTTTGATTTGTATTTCCCTGACAGTTAGCAACGTTGAGCACCTTTTCAAGTGCCTGTTGACATCTGTATGTCTTCTTTGGAAAAATGTCCACACAGGTCTTCTGACCATTTCTTTTCTTTTCTTTTCTTTTTTTTTCTTTTGTGGCGATTTGCGGGCCTCTCACTGTTGTGGCCTCTCCCTTTGCGGAGTACAGGCTCTGGACGTGCAGGCTCAGTGGCCATGGCTCACGGGCCCAGCTGCTCCGCAGCATGTGGGATCTTCCTGGACTGGGGCACGAACCCGTGTCCCCTGCATCGGCAGGCGGACTCTCAACCACTGCGCCACCAGGGAAGCCCTGACCATTTCTTAATCGTGTTTTTTTTTTGTTTTTTTTAATATATATATTGAATTGTATGAGTTGTGTGTATATTTTGGATATTAACCCTTTATTGGACATATCATTTGCAAATATTTTCTCCAATTTTGTAGGTTTTTCTTTGTTTATTTTGTTGATAGTTTTCTTTGCTGTTCAAAAACTTTTAAGTTTAACTAGGTCCCATTTGTTTACTTTTGCTTTTGTTTCCTTTGCCTGAGGAGAAAGATCCAAAAAAATTTTTGGTAAGACTATGTCAAAGAGTATTGCCTGTTTTCGTACAAGAGTTTTATGATTTATGTTCTTACATTTAGGTCTTCAACCCATTTTGAGTTTATTTTTGTTATGTGGTGTGAGAAAATTTTCTAATTTTATTCTTTTACATGTAGATGTCCAGTTTTCCCAGAACAATTATTAAAGATATTGTCTTTTCCCCATTCTATATTTTGCCTCCTTTGCCATAGATTAATTTACTATATGTGTATGGTTTATTTCTAGGCTTTCTATGTGTTCATTGATATATGTATCACTTTTTGTGCAAATACCATACTGTTTTGATTACTGTAGCTTTGTAATATTGTCTGAAGTCAGGGAGTGTGATGTCTCCAGCTTTGTTCTTTATCAAAAGAATTGTTTTGGCTTTTAGGGTGTTTTGTGGCTCCATACAAATTTAAAAATTGTTTGTATTAGTTCTTTGAAAAATGTCATTGGCATTTTTCTAGGGATTGCATTAAATCTGTAGATTGCTTTGGATAGTATGGATATTTTAATAATATTAATTCTTCCAATCTATGAACATGGGATATCTTTCACTTTCTTTGTATCTTATTCAATTTCCTTTGTCAATGTCTTAGAGTTTTCAGAGGATAGGTCTTTCACCTCCTTGGTTAAGTTTATTCCCAGGTATTTTATTCTTTTCATGTGATTTTAAATGGAGTTGTTTTCTTGCTTTCTTTTCTGATAGATCACTATTAGTGTATAAAAAAGCAAAAAAAAAATCTATATATTAATCTTGTATCCAACAACTTTACTGAATAAATTAATTAGTTCTTATAGGTTTTTGGTGGAGACTTAGGGTTTTCTACATATATCATGTCATCTGCAAATATAGACATTTTATTTTTTCCCTTCCAATTTAGATGATTTTTATTTCTTTTTCTTGTATTATTGTTGTGGCTAGGAATTCCAATAATACGTTAAATAGAATTGGCAAGAGTAGGAATTCTTGTCTTCTTCCTGATTTTAGAGGAAGAGTTTCTGCTTTTCAACATTGAGTATGACGTTAGCTACCGGTCTGTCATAAATGGCCTTTATTACATTGAGATATGTTCTCTCAATACTCATTTTGATGAGAGTTTTTACCATGAATGGATGTTGAGTTTTGTCAAATGCTTTTTTGTCTATTGAGATGATCATGTGATTTTTATCCTTCCTTTTTAAAAAGTGGTGTATTACATTAATTCATTTGCAGGTATTGGATCATCTTTGCATCTGTGGAATAAATCGCAATTGATAATGGAGTGTGACCCTTTCTATATATTGTTGAATTCAGTTTGCTAATATGGATTTTTCATCTACCTTCATCCTAGATATTAACCTATAATTGTGTGTGTGTGTGTGTGTGTGTGTGTGTGTGTGTGTGTGTGTGTCTTGGTCTGGTTTTGATATCTGGATAATTGTGGCCTCCCATGAATTTGGGAGTGTTCCCTCCTTTTCAGTTTTTTGAATAGTTTGAGAAGGATTGGTATTAACTCTATATGTTTCGGAGAATTCCCCTTTAAAACTGTCTGGTCCTGGACCTTTGTTTTGTTGGGAGTTTTTTAATTACTGATTCAATAGTAGTGATCTGATTTTGTCTGTTTAGATTATCTATTTCTTCCTGATTCAGATTTGGAAGATTGTATTTTTCTAGGAATTTATCTATTTATACTAGATTGTCCAATTTGTTTGCATATAAACATTTGTAGTCTTTTCTCATGATTTTTGTGTCTCTGTGATATCAGTTATAACTTCTCCTCTTTTATTTCTTATTTTGTTTATCTGTATCCTCTTTCTTTTCTTCCTTAATGAGTCTGGGTAAAGTTTTATCAATTTTGTTTATCTGTTTAAAAAACCAGCTCGTGGTTTCATTGATCTTTCCTTTTGCTTTTGGTCTCCATTTTATTTATTTACTCACTCATCTATATTATTTCCTTACTCATCTATATTATTTCCTTCCTTCTGCTGATGTTGGGCTTTGTCTGTTATTTTTTCTAATTCCTTTATATGATAAGTTAGGTTGTCTATTTGAGTTAGGCCTGTATTGTTATAAACTTCCATCTTAGAACTGCTTTTCCTGTGTTGCATAGATTTTGGAAAGTTGTGTTTTTATTTTCATTTATGTCGAGGTATTTTCTGATTGGCTCTTTGATTTCTTCATTGACTCATTTTTGTTTGTTTGTTTTACTAGCTTATTGACTAGTCTCCACATGTTTGTGGTTTTCCCATTTTCCTTCCTGTAATTGATTTCTGGTTTCATACTATTGTAAGCAGAAAAAAAATGCTTGATATAATATATAGCTTATTAAATTTGTAGAAACTTGTTTTGTGGCCTAGCATGTGATGCATCTTGGAGAATGTTCCATGTGTTTTTGAGAAGAATGTCTATTCTAATGTTTTCAGATGCAATGTTTTGCAGATATCTACTAAGTACAACTGGTCTAATATGTCATTTAAGGCCAATATTTCCGTATTGATTTTCTGTCTGGATGATCTGTCCAACGATGTAATGTTCCCTAATATTGTATTATTGTCAATTTCTAACTTTACACCTGTTATATTTGCTTTGTGTATTTAGGTGCTCCTATATTACATGCATATAAGTTTGTGACTCTTATATCTTCTTCTTGTACTGATACCTTTATCATTATATAATACTCGTGTTTGTCTTTTGTTATAGACTTTTCTAAAAGTCTACTTTGTCTGATACGATACTGCTACCACAGCTTTCTTGCTATTTACATTTGCATGGCATATACTTTTCCATCTTCTCACTTTCAGCCCATTTGTCTTTAGTTCTAAAGTGAGTGTCTTGCAGGCAGAATATCGATTTTTTTTTTTTTTTTTTTTGTCCAATCAGCCTCCTTATGACTTTGGGTTGGAATATTTGTACATTGCCATTTAAAGTGACTATTGATATGAGTGCACTTATAGCCATTTTGTTTTCTGGTTGTTTTTGTAGTTCTTCTCTGTTCTTTTTTTTTTTTTTTCCCTTATGATATATTGGTTTTCTTTAGTGGTATGCTTGTGTTCCTTTCCTTCTAGTTTTTGTGTACCTGTGTTGGTTTTTGATTTGTGATTACCATGGAATTCATATATGTTGACCTATAGTTGTATCTACTTATCTTAAACTGATAGTTATTTAAGTTCAAACACATTCTAAAAAATCAACTTTTTTACTCAACTCCCCCATGCTTTGTATTTTTTATCTAATATTTATATCTTCTTGTTGAAACCTTATCTATTTATCTTATAGTTGATTTAAACTTTTTTGTCTTTTAACTTCTGTACTAGCTTATTTAGGTGGTTGATTCACAATCTTTAGTATATATTTTCTTTTACTAGGGATTTGTTTTCCTTTCTATAAATATATATTTTCTTTTACTAGGGATATATTTTCTTTTACTAGGGATTTGTTTTCCTTTCTATAAATTTGTTTTCTTTTCCTATAAATCTTAGTTGTAGACTTTTCTTCTTCACTTAAAAATCCTTTAACATTTCATGTGAGTTTGGTTTAGTATTGATGCACTTTTTAGTTTTTGCTTGTCTGAGAAACTCTTTATCATTCTTTCAATTCTGAATGATAACTTTGCTGAGTAGAGTATTCTAGGTTTTAGCTTTTTTTTCCTTTCAGTACTTTAAATATATCATGATACTACTCCCTTCTGTCTTGCCAAAATTTCAGCACAAAAATCAAGGTTCCTTTTTATATGACTCTTTTTCTCTTGCTGCCTTTAAAATGTTCTGTTTATCTCTAACTTTTCCCCTTTTATATGATATATATTTTGTGTGGGTGTCTCTGGCTTTATCTTATTTGGAACTCTCTATGATTCCTGAACCTGGAAATCTATTTCCTTCTTCAGCTTTGAGGAGTTTTCATTCATAATTCATCAGATACATTTTCTACTAATTTCTCTCCCTCTTCTCCTTCTGGAACTCCCATAATGTGAATGTAAGTACACTTGATGTTGTCTTAGAAGTTCCACAAACTATCCTAATTTTTTTAAAAAAATTGTTTTTCATTTTGCTGTTTGATTTGTTGATTTCCATTGTTCTATCTCCTGGTTTGCTTATGTGATTTTCTGTATTACCTAGTCTACTGTTGATTCCTTACAGTGTAAGGAATTTACACTGTAAATTTTTTTACAGTGTATTTTTCTTTTTTAAAAAAAATTTATAGGAGTACAGTTGATTTTCAATCTTGTCTTAGTTTCAGGTGTACAACAAAGTGAATCAGTTATACATATACATATATCCACTCTTTTTTAGATTCTTTTCCCATAAAGGCCATTACAGAGTATTGAGAATTCCTTATGCTATACACTAGGTCTTTATTAGTTATATAGTTTATATATAGTAGTGTGAATATGTCAATCCCAATCTCCCAATTTATCCCTCCACTCCTTATCCTCTGATAAGTATAAACTTGTTTTCTACATCTCTAACTCTATTTGTATTTTGGACATAGGTTCATTTGTACCTTTTTTTTAGATTCCACATATACGTGATTTCATGATATTTGTCTTTCTTTGTCTGACATACTTCACTGCAATAAACTTTGGGCTTCATGTACTTTATCGAATTGTGATTTTCTCTGGATATATGCCCAGGAATGGGATTGCTGGATCATACAATAGCTCTATTTTTAGTATTTTAAGGAACCTCCATACTGTTCTCCATAGTGGCTGTACCAATTTACATTGCCACCAACAGTGTAGGAGGGACCCTTTTCTCCACACACCCTCCAGCATTTATTGTTTGTAGTTTTTTTAGTTGATGGACATTCTAACTGGTGTGAGGTGATACCTCATTGTAGTTTTGATGTGCTTTTCTCTAATAATTAGTGAAACTGAGCATCTTTTCAGTGCTTTTAAGTCACCTGTATGTCTTCTTTGGAGAAATGTCTATTTAGATCTTCCATCCATTTTTCGATTGGGTTGTTTGGTTTTTTAAGATATTGAGCTACATGAGCTGTTTGTACATTTTGGAAATTAATCCCTGTTGGTCGCTTTATTTGCAAATATCTTCTCCCATTCTGGGGGTTGTCTTTTCATTTTGTTTATGGTTTCCTTTGCTCTGCAAAGCTTTTAAGTTTAATTAGGTCCCATTTGTTTACTTTTAATTTATTTTCATTACTCTAAAAAGTGGATCAAAAAAGATCTTGCAGCAATTTATGTCAAGAGTTGTCCTGCCTATGTTTCCTTCTAAGAGTTTGTACTAACTGGTCTTACATTTAGGTCTTTAATCCATTTTGAGTTTATTTTTGTGAATGGTGCTAGGGAGTATTCTAATTTCATTAAATTTCATGTAGCTCTCTAGTTTTCCCAGCACCACTATTGAAGAGGCTGTCTTCTCTCCACTGTATATTCTTGCCTCCTTTGGCATAGATTAGGTGACCATAGATGTATAGGCTTATCTTTGGACTTTCTATCCTGTTCTATTGATCTATATTTCTGTTTTTGTGCCAGTACCATACTGTTCTGATGACTCTAGCTTTGTAGTTTACTCTGAAGCCAGGGACCCTGAATTCTCCAGCCCTGCTTTTCTCTCTCAAGATTTCATTGACTATTCTTGGTCTTTTGTGTTTCCATTCAAATTGTATAATTTTTTTCATAATTCTGTGAAAAATGCCATTGGTAATTTGATAGGGATTGCATTGAATCTGTAGATTACTTTGGGTAGTATACTCGGTTTCACAATATTGATTCTTCCAATCCAAGAACATGGTATATCTCTCCATCTGTTTGTGTCATCTTTTATTTCTTTCATCAGTATCTTTTGGTTTTCTTATTACAGGTCTTTTGCCTCCTTAGGTAGGTTTCTTCCTAGGTATTCTATTATTTTTGATGTGATGGTAAATGGGATTGTTTCCTTGATTTCTCTCTCTGATCATTCATTGTTAGTGTATAGGAATGTAAGAGATTTCTGCGCATTAATTTTGTATCCTGCAACTTTACCAAATTCATTCATGTGTTCTAGTAGTTTTCTGGTAGCATCCTTAGGATTTTCTATGTATAGTATGTCAGCTGCAAACAGTGACAGTTTTACTTCTCTTTTTCCAATTTTGATTCTTTTTCTTCTCTGATTGCCATGACTAAAACTTCCAAAACTATGTTGAGTGTAAGTGGTGAGAGTGGACATTCTAGTGTTTTTCCTGGTCTTAGAGGAAATGCTTTCAGGTTTTCACTGTTGAGAATGATGTTTGCTGTAGGTTTGTCATATACGGCCTTTATTATGTTGAGGTATGTTCCCTCTATACCCACTTTCTGGAGAGCTTTTATCATAAATCATTGTTGAATTTTGTCAAAAGCTTTTTCTTTATCTATTGAGATGATCATATGGTTTTTATTCTTCAATTTGTAGATGTGGTGTATCACATTGATTGATTTGCATATACTGAAGAATCCTTGCATCCCTGGGATAAATCCCACTTTATCATGGTGAATCATCCTTTTAATTTGATGTTGAATTCTGTTTGCTAGTATTTTGTTGAGGATTTTTGCATCTAACTTCATCAGCAATATTGGCCTGTAATTTTGTGTGTGTGTGTAATATCTTCATCTGGTTTTGATATCAAGGTGTTGGTGGCCTCGTAGAATGAACTTGGGAGTTTTCCTCCCTCTGCAATTTCTTGGAGGAGTTTCAGAAAGATGTGTGTTAACTCTTCTCTAAATGTTTGATAGAATTCTCCTGTGAAGCCATCTGGTCCTAGACTTTTGTTTGTTGGAGGAGTTTTATCATAGTGTGTGCTTCAGTCTTGGAAGGTTGTACCTTTTTAATAATTTGACTCTTTCTTCTAGGTTGTCAATTTCATTGGTATATAGCTGCTTGTAGTTGTCGCTTATGATCCTTTGCATTTCTGTGGTGTCCATTGTAACTTCTCCTTTTTCATTTCAAATTTTATTGATTTGAGTCCTCTCCCTTTTTTTCTTGATGAGTTTGGCTAAAGGTTTATCAATTTTGTTTATCTTCTCAAAGAACAAGCTTTTAGTTTCATTGATCTTTGCTATTGTTTTCTTTGTGTCTATTTCATTTGATTTCTTTCCTTCTATTAACTTTAGGTTTTGTTTTTTCTTTTTTTTCTAATTGCTGTAAGTGTAAGGTTAGGTTGTTTATTTGAGATTTTTTTTTCTTTCATGAGGTAAGACTGTATTGCTATAAACTTCCCTCTTAGAACTGCTTTTGATGAGTCCCGTAAGTTTTGGATCATTGTGTTTTCATTTTCATTTGTTTCTATGTATTTTTTTAATTTCCTCTTTGATTTATTCAGTGATCTATTGCATATTTAGTAACGTATCATTTAGCCTCCATGTGTCTGTGTTTGTACAGTTTATTTTCCTGTAATTTGTTTCTAATGTGAAAATATTGTGGTTGGAAAAGATTCTTTGTATGATTTCAATTTTCTTAAATTTACCAAGACTTGATTTGTGACCCATGATATGATTTATCCTGGAAAATGTTTCACGTGCACTTGAAAAGAAAGTGTATTCTGCTACTTATAGATGGAATGTCATAAATATTAGTTAAGTCTATTTGTTTTAATGTGTCATTTAAGGCTAATTTAAGGTTAATTTTCTATCTGCATGACCTGTCCATTGGTGAAAGTGGGGTGTTAAAGTCCCCTACTAATATTGTGTTACTGTCAGTTTCCCCTTTTATGGCTGTTAACATTTGCCTTATGTATTGAGGTGTTCCTATGTTGGGTTCACATATATGAACATTTTTAATTTTCTTCTTGGATCGATCCCTTGATCACTGTGTAGTGTACTTCCTTGTCTCTTGTAATAGTCTTTATTTAAAGTCTATTTTGTCTGATATGAGTATTTCTAGTCCAGCTTTCTTTTGATTTCCATTTGCATGGAATATCTTTTTCCATCCCATCACTTTCAGTCTGTATGTATCCCTAGGTCTGAAATGAGTCTCTTCTAGACAGCTTATTTTTGTGTATATTTAGCAAAGCTGAGTCTTTTGGTGGAACACTTAATCCCTTTACATTTAAGGTAATTATTGATACATATGTACCTATTGTCATCTTCTTAACTGTTTTGGGTTTTTTTAAATGTCTTTTTTCTTCCCTTCCTCTTTTGTTCTCTTCTCTTCTGTTTCATACCTAGAATTCTCTTAGCTTTTGCTTCTCTGTAAAGTGATTGATTTCTCCATTGAATCTGAATGTGATCCTTGCTGGGTAGCGTATTCTTGGTTATAGATCTTTCCCTTTCATCCCTTCAAATATATCATGTCATTGTTTTCTGGCCTACAGAGATTTTGCTGAAAAATCAGCTGGTGGTTTTGGTGGTTCCCTTGTATGTTATTTTTTTTTTCCCTTGTTGCTTTTAACATTTTTTCTTTGTCTTTAATTTTTGTTAGTTTGATTAATATGTGTTCCTCCTTGGGTTTATCCTGTAAGGGACTCTCTGAACTTCTGGGACCTGGTTGACTATTTCCTTTCCCATGTTAGGGAGGTTTTCAACTACAACATCTTCAAATATTTTCTCAGGCCCTTTCCCTTTTTCTCCTTCTTCTGGGACCCCTATAATGCATGTGTTGGTGCATTTAATGGTGTCCCAGAGTTCTCTGAGACTGTCCTCATTTCTTTTCATTCTTTTTGTCTATTCTTTTCCATAATAGAGATTTCCACCATTCTGTCTTCCAGCTCACTTATTTATTCTTCTGCCTCAGTTATTCTGCTATGAATTCCTTCTACTGCATTTTTCATTTCAGTTATTTTATTATTTGTCTTTATTTGTTTGTTCTTCTGTTATTCTAGGTCTTTGTTAAACATGTCTTGTATCTTCTCTATCTATGCCTCCAATTTTTTTTTGTAAGATCTTGGATCATCTTTACTATCTACTCTGAATTCTTTTTTCAGATAGCTTGCTTATCTCCTCTTCAGTTAGCTGTACTTCTAGGTTTTTATCTTGCTCCTTCATCTGTGACATATTTCTTTGTCATTTCATTTTGTGTAAATTTCTTTGTTTGTGGTCTCCTTTCTGCAGGCTGCAGGATAATTGTTCCTCTTGCTTCTGGTGCCTTCCCCTTGATGTGTGATGTTGGTCCGGAGGCTTGTGCTGTTATCTTCTTGATAGGTGGTTTGACTGGTGTTGTGGTGACCAGAGCCTGTTTTAAATATTGAGTGGAGCCTTCCCTTTGCTCTGTGGTTGTTACTTCCCTGTCAGGGGTGGGGTCTGTACCTTAGTTGTTGGACTAGAGGTCCCTAGATCTGTTTCATAACTGTGTTTCTTATGTGCAGTGCAAGGTAGGTAGGATTGGAGTGCTCCCACTGGGAGAGAAGCCACCGAGTATTCCACCTCTGGAGATGTTCACCTGTTAGTGTGCTCTGTTGTGTCTCCTTTTCCCTTTTGTGTAGTTTCACAAAGTACATTGTTGTTAGCACTGCTCTTGGTCCCACCTTAACTATGGGTATGCTGACAATTAGCCTTGGTAACTCTCACACAGTTTTTTCATGAGGCCACTGATGCAAATCCACTGAGATCAAGTCCCAGGACTGCAGTAGTCTTGCACCTGGACCTGCTGTGGAAGCTATGGAGTCAGCTCAGAATTTGGCCTGGCCCAACCCCCATGTGTATGTGCCCACAAAGGTCACAGCTGCTAAAGCCATACCCATCCCAACTGTAGAAGCATTTGTTTTTCTTTTGGATATTTCACTGGTGAATGAATTTAGGAAGCCATTAGCAGAGGGGTAACTCCATGGTATGTGCATCTGTGAGGAGTGATTTCACCTCTTCTTCCTTAATCACATGGCTCCAGGGTCTTAGCTGTAGCTTCAGCCCCACCTCTGCATGTGTCCCTCCCACCAGAGTCTTTTCCAGAGGTTGCCAGAACACACAGGGGCCTGTCAGGCAGGAAGAAGCCAAGGCAATGATTGAGGCAAGTGGGCTGCACAGGCAGGAGGGTGCTGGGGTAGCAATTGGAATGCAAAAGCCCATCAGGCAGCAGTTGGGGTGAGCAGGTCATCCAGTTTTGGGGGTGGAGTGGAGGAAGTGATGGCAAGGGTGCACAAGCCAGCTCTGGCAGAGGTCCTCCCTAGTGCCCATGGAGGCAGGGGCCAGCATGTGAGAAGAGAGGCTACAATGATGATCCCACCCTTTACACATCACTCAACAATGGTGCTACACTTCTGTGGCAGTCTGAGCTTCCTCCAGGCATTCCCAGTTGTGGAGATCCTCACTCCCATCCCCTCAGGCTGTCTCCACAGCCAATAGCAGTGCCCTCCCCAGTTCTGCTCTCCAAACCCTATGTTCCAGCTCCCAGCCCCCTGTGTGCCCTGGTGGATAACTGTCTCAGGCTGGGGTGTGTAGGGCTGTGGCAGAGACCATGTGTGTAGGTCTCACCCTGTCCTTCCTGACACCAACCTGTTGCTGGGCTCTCCTCTGAGCCCCCAAAGCTTTCCTTCTGTGTCAGCTGATCTCCTTGCTGGTGAGGAGACTTACCCAGATGTGCGAACTTATCTTCACCTTCAGCTCCCTGCCAGGGGTTCAGGTCCTGTCCTGCTTCCTCTCCTCTTCCTTTTCTCTTCTTCTTTCTTTCATTCTACCTGGTTATATGGAGATATTTCTTATCCTTTTAGGTGTCCAAGGTTCTCTGCTAGTGTTAAGCAGGTGCTCTGTGAGAATAGTTCCATTTGTAGATATATTCTTGTTGAGTTTGTGGGGAGAGATGAGCTCCATGCCTTCCTAGTCCTCCACCATCTTGAAAAAGACTGTTACAGTGTATTTTTCATTTCAGTTATCATATTCTTCAACTCTGACTAGTTATGTTTTATATTTTCTATTTCTTTGTTAAAATTCTCACTGTGTTCATGTAATAAGCTAGCATTCTTATTACTATTGCTTTGAACTCTTTATCTGGTCAATTATTTATTTGTTTCATTAGGTTTTTTCCCAGGTTTTTTTTTTTTTCCTCTTCTTTGAAACACATCCTCTGTCTTTTCATTTTGTTTAACTTTCTCTGTCTCTATGAAATTAGTTAAATAGTTACCTATCCCTTTTGAAAGGGTTTCTGGGTGTGGGCGCATCACTATGCAGTCTGCATGTGCCTGGTGGCTTTGATGGGAGAGCTGGATCTTAAGTGCATACTTGCCATGTCTTCCCCCAAGGTGTGCTGGCAGCTATCACCTTGTTGGTAGGTAAGGCTGGAAATGGAAGGGCTAGAGCTAGCATCAGGTGTGAGTCAGGTCTTCTTCTCTGCTCAATGACAGGCACCACCCTATGGGGGAAGGGTTGGGCCCCAAGGGCCTGGGGCAGAAGAACTGAGGAAGTTGGGTTTCTCTGGTGTGTGTGATGACAGTTTCTGTTTTGGTTGGGGTAGTGGCAGGTGCCTGAGAGCCTGCAGCTGCACTTCTCTGCTAGTTTCACTTTTGCCCCATTGTGCAGGTCTTTGTTAGAGACTGGGTCAGGGCCAGAGAGTTTAGTGCCTCACTACTAAGCTGATTTCATTTCTGCCAACAATGTTGGTATTTGTCCTGGAGTTAGTTTCACTCCTAAATGTGGGCAGTGATGTGCACATTAGCGAAGGCTGCCTCCACCCCTTATAGATGCAAGGTCAAGTCTGAGTGCTGGTTCCATTCCCTCTGTGTGCATTTACTCTCCTTGGCAATGGCAGCCTCCAGCCTAGTGGAAAACAGCACTGGAGCAAGAGTTGCTGGCGCAGGCACCTGGAGCAGGTGCCAGGTGCAGGCTGTAGTGTGTGCTGTGGCAGTTCTGGAAAGCCAGCCAGATCACCAGGTAGTTTTTTATCTGCTGCCTCTGTGCTGTGGCCTGGAGCAAGCAAGTTTGTGCACACACAGGGATGTGTGTTCTGGTAACAGCTGCCTTTGTCTTGGTCAGAGGCAGGGTTGAGTCTAAGTTGGCACTATTACCTCTAAATATGCTCACTCTCCTTTGGTAATGGCAGTCTCTGCCCTATTGAGAGCAGTGCTGGAGCAAGAGAAGTGGAGCAGGCACACAGTGTGGGCTGGGGTGTGCACTGGGGTGGTCTGGTAAACCACCAGAGACCCAGGCACTTTTCAATTTGGTGCTTCCAAGCTGTTACCAGGAGTAAGCAGACATGTGTACATGTTGTTGAAGAGTGAAGTCTCAATTTCTTACAGCCCTCCAGTAAGTCCCACTGGTTTTTAAACCAGCTGAGGGAAATTGTCTTTCTGGTGTTGGACCCCAGGGCTCGGGTGCCTAATATGTGGCTCAAGATTCTTGCTCCCCAGGGAGGATCCCTTAGCCCATGATATCTCCCTCCTCTTCTGTGTCCCCTGCTATGGGTGCAAATTCTGACCATTCCCTTTTCTAATCTTACTATCAGATTCCATATGGGTCTTTCTTTGTAGCCTTGGTTGTATAAGAGTCTTTCTGACAGTCTCCAAGTTGTTTTCAGTAAGAGAGCAACTATGTTGCTGTACATGTAGTTGTATTTTTGATGTATTCATGGGGGTATGTGAGCCAGGAGTCCTCCTACTCTATCTTGATCTCCACCCCCAATAGATAAGCAGTTTTGAATTGAGTTAAGACATGTGAAAGAAACAATTAAGGTGATATTACAGATAGAGTGTTGAGACAGTGGATACTTTGGATGGGACAATCAGGAGGAGATGTTACATTAGACAAAAGCCAAAGAATGAAAGGGAGTTAGCAATCTTGGAGTGGAATGGAGGGTAGAAAGACATTTCAGCAGAGAATGTGTGATGCAAATGC
Source organism: Aethalodelphis obliquidens (assembly GCF_003676395.1). NCBI lineage: Eukaryota > Metazoa > Chordata > Mammalia > Artiodactyla > Delphinidae > Aethalodelphis > Aethalodelphis obliquidens. The sequence goes on from NW_020838012.1 coordinate 155,009, forward strand.
CATGAAATATGATGTAACTCGATCCATTGGAAGAACCAGAAGAGGTCACTATGTAAGGAAGAAGAAGAGTGGTGTTTTCCATATGTAGATTATTGGACCAAATCATAAGGAATTTGGATTTTATCTGTACTGCACTGGGAATTCTTTGAAGGATTCTTATAAGGGAAATGAAAAGATTTTCCACCTAGCTACTTTCTGAGGAATGGGTTAGAGTTGGGACCTTAGGACAGGGCAAGAATGAAAATGACTATGGATGAAAATTGATCATAAATTGGATGGTCGTGCTAGAAGAGAAGATAAGCCTTCTCAGAGATCAAGCCAAAGCACAAACTCCTCATTGTGTGCATAAGATGCTTTCTGGTCTAATTCCTGACTATCCCTTTACCTTGAGCTCTCAACTCTTCCTCTAGTGAACTTCTGTCCCCTCACACTGAACCTCCACCAAGTTCTTGATGTCTCTGACTGAACCTCCTTACTTATTTAAAATTGCATATTATGTCCATTATACCTTCTTTCTGTGTATCTTCCAGGCCTTTGGGTACCTGCTATCTCTGTTGTTCTTCCTGATGTGCCTTGAGGTGCAAGTTTGCTGAAATAAAAATAAGAAAAGAAAAAGATTTTAAAACATATGGAAAAATAAACATCACCTGTGTAACATTCTAGTAAAATTAATATTCAAGTCATTTTGGGGATTTGTCAATTTCTCTGTTATTCTGACCCCTACTCCTTTTGGTGAATTCTGAATATCCCTATTTATTATGTTTAGTAAGAAGCAAGAGGGGGTGGGACAGGCTGTCTGCCAAAACAAAGATGCAAATAATCCTTGTAATTGATTGCATTTACATTCCTAGAAAGAACACATTTCCAATTTAACATGGCCTCTGGAACATGAGAAATGAAAAGAATAAACAACTCACTGATGTACCTCTACAGAGAATATTTTGTTTCTCATTTTATTCAGCACATTTAAGGGTTTCTGAGTAATATATATAAACTAACATGGGGTGAATATCCATATATAAGCAGGTAATAGTTTTTATTTCAAATAGGTAACATGGCCTCCTTTAAAGAAAACAAAACAAAACAAAACATATTTCAGTCTGTATTTTTACCGAATTTTACATGAAATAATAAAAGAAATTTCTCTACTTTTTTAAAAAATACTGAATTTCACAGATGTGAAATTCAGCCATTGTGAGGTGGTTATTATGGGAATGTTTTCTCTTGTCAGAATGCTCCAGAACCTCAATCATGGTACCCAAAGCCCTTCCCAATGGGTCCAACCTAACTGTCCAGGCTCTTAAGCCTCTATATCCATTATTGCCTAATGCCCCTCCCTAATCTGAGAACACTAGATCACTTAAATTTATTTCCTCTCATCCACTGTCCCTTGTCATGCTTACAATTTACTAAGTTTGTTTAAAATGCAGATTATGATTCAGTAGATCTAGAGAAAAGCCAAAGATTCTTCATTTTGCTAACAATCTGTGGTGATGTGGATGTGGCTGGTCTGTGCTAGAAATTTTCAGTAGCAAGGATTAGATACCCTAACTATTTTTGTTTCTAATCATACCCTCCAAGCCCGCAGATTCTTTCTACACGGAACCTCTATCCATGGGACAACTCCAACTCATTCTCATATCTTCAGGTCAAATCTTACCTCCTTTATGTGAAGGATATTTTCATGTTAAGAGATAAAATTCATAACTTCCTACTTTAATGGGTTTCCCTTACCCTTAAAATAAAATGCAAAGTTCTTACCAAGTCAACCCCTTTTCCTACCACTTTCCTCTTGCTCACTCCACCACACTGGTCTTGGTCTACTGTAGCATACCACACATACTCTAGTTTTAGGGATTTAAAAAAATGCTCTTCCTGTCACATGTCCTCATAGCTTGATCCCTCATTTTATTTGGGCCTTTAATCAAACATTGCATCCTCAAACAGGCTACTGAATTGAGTTTACTTCTATGCAAAGCTGCCTAAAAGAGATTGAAATGGAGCTTGAAATCCAGCCTCTGTTTTATTTGCTAGGCCAGACTAAGTTAGATTAATCTGATATCAGAGGGCAGGAGGGGTAGAGAGACAAATCAAAAAACTTGCAGTAAACCTAATGTGAGAAAATGAGAGGTTGGATTCTGACAATTGCAATGGAAACAGAGAGCCGCAGTGGTTCCCAAGAAGGGATGCATATGCCTAAAGGAAAATTCGCCTTTTTCTTTCTTTCTTTTTTCTTTAGACTATAGAGTTTATTTTAATTTTTATTGGGGTATAGTTGCTTTACAGTGTTGTGTTGGTTTTTGCTGTATAACGAAGTGAATCAGCTATATGTATAAAAATATCCCCCCCATCTTGGACCTCCTTCCTACTTGCCCAACCATCTAGATCATCATAGAGCTGAGATCCCTGTGCTATACAGCAGGTTCCCACTAGCTATCTGTTTTACACATGGTAGTGTATATACGTCAGTCACAGTCTCCCAATTCATCCCACCTTCTCCTTCCACCCCTGTGTCCACAAATCCATTCTCTACCTCTACGTCTCTATTCTTGCTCTGCAAATAGGTACATCTGTATCATTTTTCTAGATTCCACATATATGTGTAAATATACAATACTTTTTTGTTTTTAAAGTTAAAATTTGTATATAAAATGAGTTTGCACAGCATCTAATATGGACAATCTTTGGTATTTCCATTGCCCTGCCTGATAAAAAGATCTGCTTGCATCAAACATTTCCTTCACTTACATTCTCTCTTCCAGAGTAAAATAAGTCATCAATTCACAGCTATGCTATCAGAATTGGTACATTATTTTTTTTAACATCTTTATTAGAGTATAATTGCTTTACATTGTTGTGTTAGTTTCTGCTGTAAGACAAAGTGAATCAGCTATACATATACACATATCCCCATACGCATTCCCTATCCCACCCCTCTAGGTGGTCAAAAAGCACCGAGCTGATCTCCCTGTTCTATGCAGCTGTTTCGCACTACCTATCTACATTACATTTGGTAGTGATATATGTCCATGGCACTCTCTCACTTCATCCCAGCTTACTCTTCCCCCTCTCCGTGTCCTTAAGTTCACTCTCTATGTCTGCATCTTTATTTCTGTCCTGTCCCTAGTTTCTTCAGAACCTTTTATTTTTGTACATTCCATATATATGTTAGCATATGGTATTTGTTTATCCCTTTCTAACTTACTACACTCTGTAGGACAGATTCTAGGTCCATCCACCTCACTACAAATAACTCAACTTCATTTCATTTTATGGCTGAGTAATGTTCCATTGTATATATGTGCCACATTTTCTTCATCCGTTCATCTGTAGATGGATTGCGTCCATGTCCTGGCTATTGTAAATAGTGCTACAATGAACATTGGGGTACGTGAATCTTTTGGAGTTATGGTTTTCTCAGGGTACATGCCCAGTAGTTGGATTGCTGGGTCATATGGTAGTTCTATTTTTAGTTTTTTAGGGAACCTCCATATTGTTCTCCATAGTGGCTGTATCAATTTACATACCCACCAACAGTGCAAGAGGGTTCATTTTCTTCACACCCTCTCCAGCATTTATTGTTTGTAGATTTTCTGATGATGGCCATTCTGACCAGTGTGAACTGATGCCTCATTGTAGTTTTGATTTGTATTTCTCTAATGAATACTGATGTTAACCATCCTTTCATGTGTTTGCTGGACATCTGTATGTCTTCTTTACAGAAATGTCTATTTAGGTTTTCTGCCCATTTTGGATTGGGTTATCTGTATTTTTGATATTGAGCTGCTTGTATATTTTACAGATTAATCTTTTGTCAGTTGCTTCATTTGCAAATATTTTCTCCCATTCTGAGGGTTGTCTTTTGGTCTTATTTATAGTTTCATTTGCTGTGCAAAAGCTTTCAAGTTTCATTAGGTCCCATTTGTTTATCTTCTGTTTTTATTTTCATTTCACTAAGAGGTGGGTCAAAAAGGATCTTGCTGCGATTTATGTAATAGAGTGTTCTGCCCATGTTTTCCTCTAAGAGTTTGATAGTTTTTGACCTTACATTTATGTCTTTAATCCATTTTGAGTTTATTTTTGTGTATGGTGTTACAGAGAGTTCTAATTTCATTCTTTCACATGTAGCTGTCCAGTTTTCCAAGTCCCACTTATCGAAGAGGCTGTTTTTTCTCCATTGATACTCTTGCCTACTATATCAAAGATAAGGTGACCATATGTGCATGGGTTTATCTCTGGCTTTCTATCCTGTTCCATTGATCTATTTTCTGTTTTTGTGCCAGTAACATACTGTTTGATTACTATAGCTTTGTACTGTAGTCAGAACTCATGGAGCCTGATTCCCCCATCTCCGTTTTTCTTTCTCAAGATGGCTTTGGCTATTCAGCGTCTTCTGTGTTTCCACATAAATTGTGAAATTTTTTGCCCTAGTTCTGTGAAAAATGCCATTGGTAATTTGATAGGGATTGCATTGAATCTGTAGATTGCCTTGGGTAATATAGTCATTTAGACAATGTTGATTCTTCCAATCCAAGAACATGGTATATCTCTGCATCTGTTTCTATCTCTAATTTCTTTCATCAGAGTCTTATAGTTTTCTGCATACAGGTCTTTTGTCTCCTTAAGTAGGTTTATTCCTTGGTATTTTATTCTTTTTGTTGCAATGGTAAATGGGAGTCTTTCCTTAATTTCTCTCTCAGATTTTTGATCATTAGTGTATAGGAATGCAAGAGATTTCTGTGCACTAATTTTGTATCCTGCAACTTTAACAAATTCATTGATTAGCTCTAGTAATATTCTGGTAGCAACTTTAGGATTCTCTGTGTATAGTATCACGTCATCTGCAAACAGTGACAATTTTACTTCTTCTTTTCCAAGTTGTATTCCTTTTATTTCTTTTTCTTCTCTGATTGCAGTGGGTAAAACTTCCAAAACAATGTTGAATAACAGTGGTGAGAGTGGGCAACCTTGTCTTATTCCTGACCTTAGTGGAAAGGTTTAAGTTTTTCACCATTGAGAATGATGTTAGCTGTGGGTTTGTCATATATGGTGTTTACTATGTTGATGTAAGTTCCCTCTATGCCCACTGTCTGGAGAGTTTTTATCATAAATCCATGTTGAATTTTGGCAACAGTTTTTTCTGCATCTATTGAGATTATCATATGTTTTTTTTTTCTTTCAGTTTGTTAATATGGTGTATCACATTGACTTGCGTATATTGAAGAATGCTTGCACCTTGGGATAAACTTCACTTGATTATGGGGTATGATCCTTTTAATGTGCTGTTGGATTCTATTTGCTAGTATCTTGTTGAGGATTTTTGCATCTATGTTCATCAGTGATATTGGCCTGTAGGTTTCTTTTTCTGTGACATCTTTGTCTGGTTTTGGTATCAGGTTTATGGTAGCCTTTTAGAATCAGTTTGGAAGTGTTCCTCCCTCTGCTATATTTTGGAAGAGTTTGAGAAAGATAGGTGTTAGCTCTTCTCTAAATGTTTGATAGAATTCGCCCTTGAAGCCATCTGGTCCTGGGCTTTTGTTTGTTGGAAGATTTTTAATCACAGTCTCAATTTCAGTGCTTGTGATTGGTATGTTTATATTGTCTATTTCTTCCTGGTTCAGTCTCAGAAAGTTGTACTTTTCTAAGAATTTGTCCATATCTTCCAGATTTTCCATTTTATTAGCATATAGTTGCTTGTAGTAATCTCTCATGATCCTTTGTATTTCTGCAGTCCCTTGTTACTTCTTTTTCTTTTCTAATTCTATTGATTTGACTCTTCTCCCTTTTTGTTCTTAATGAGTAAGGCTATTGGTTTATCCATTTTGTTTATCTTCTCAAAGAACCAGCTTTTTGGTTTATTGACCTTTGCTATAATTTCCTTTATTTCTTTTTTCATTTACTTCTGATCTGATCTTTATGATTTCTTTCCTTCTACTAACTTCAGTTTTTGTTGTTCTTCTTTCTCTAATTGCTTTAGGTATAAGGTTAGATTGTTTATTAGAGATGTTTCTCGTTTCTTTAGGTAGGATTGTATTTTATAATCTTCCCTCTTAGAACTGCTTTTGCTGCATCCCATCAATTTTGGGTCATCGTGTTTTCATTGTCATTTGTTTCTAGGTTTTATTTTTTAATTTTCTCTTTGATTTCTTCAGTGATGTCTTGGTTATTTAGTAGTGTATGGTTTAGCCTGCATGTGTTTGTATTTTTTACAGTTTTTTGTTTTCCTGTAATTGATATCTAGCCTCATAGTGTTGTGGTCAGAAGATACTTGATATGATTTCAATTTTCTTAAATTTACTAAGGCTTGATTTGTGACCCAAGATATGATCTATCCTGGAGAATGTTCCAAGAGCACTTGAGAAGAAAGTGTAATCTGCTGTTTTTGGATGGAATGTCCTATTAATATCAATTAAATCCATCTTGTTTAATGTGTCATTTAAAGCTTGTGTTTCCTTTTTTATTTTCCTATTGGTTGATCTGTCCATTGGTGAAACTGGGTGTTAAAGTCCCCTACTATTATTATGTTACTGTCGATTTCCTTTTTTATGGCTGTTAGCATTTACCCTATGTATTGAGGTGCTCCTATGTTGGGTGCATAAATATTTACAATTGTTTTATCTTCTTGGTTTGATCCCTTGATCATTATGTAGTGTCCTTCTTTGTCTCTTTTATTAGTCTTTATTTTAAAGTCTATTTTGTTTGATATGAAAATTTCTACTCCAGCTTTCTTTTGATTTCCATTTGCATAGAATACCTTTTTCTATTCCCTCACTTTCAGTCTGGATGTGTCCCTAAGTCTGAAGTGGGTCTCTTGTAGACAGTAATATATACCAGTCTTGTTGTTGTATCCATTCAGCCAGTCTATGACTTTTGGTTGGAGCATTGAATCCATTTACATTTAGGGTAATTATCAATATGTATGTTCCTATTACAATTTTCTTAACTGTTTTAGGGTTTTTTTTTTGTAGATCTTTTCCTTCTCTTGTGTTTCCTGTCTAGAGCAGTTCCTTTAGCATTTGTTGTAAAGCTGGTTTGTTGATGCTGTATTCTCTTAACTTTTGCTTGTCTGTAAAGGTTTTAATTTCTCCATTGATTTTGAATGATATCCTTGCTTGGTAGAATAATCTTGGTTGTAGGTTTTACCCTTTCATCACTTTAAATATGTCCTGCCACTCCCTTAGGGCTTCCATAGTTTCTGCTGAAATATAAGCTCTTAACTTTACAGGGATTGCCTTGTATATTATTTGTTTTTTTTCCCTTGCTGCTTTCAATAATTTTTCTTTGTATTTAATTTTTTATAGTTTGATTAATATGTGTCTTGACATGTTTCTCCTTGGATTAATCCTGTATGGGACTCTCTGTGCTTCCTGGACTTGATTGACTATTTCCTTTCCCATATTAGGGAAATTTTCAACTATAATCTCTTCAAATATTTTCTCAGTCCCTTTCTTTTTCTCTTCTTCTTCTGGGACCCTCATAATTCGAATGTTGGTGCACTTAATGTTGTCCCAGAGGTCTCTCAGACTGTCTTCAATTCTTTTCATTATTTCTTCTTTATTCAGCTCTGAGGTAGTTATTTTCACTATTTTGTGTCCAGGTCAGTTATCAGTTCTTCTGCCTCAGTTATTCTGCTATTGATTCCTTCTAGAGAATTTTAAATTTCATTTATTGTGTTGTTCATCATTGTTTGTTTGCTCTTTAATTCTTCTAGGTCCTTATAAAATGTTTCTTGTATTTTCTCCATTCACTTTCCAAGATTTTGGATCATGTTACTATCATTACTCTGAATTATTTTTCAGGTAGACTGCTTATTTTGTCTTCATGTTATGGTCTTATGGGTTTTTACCTTGCTCCTCTTATGCTGCATATTTCTCTCTCTTATCATTTCACTTAACTTACTGTGTTTGTGGTCTCCTTTTCTCAGGCTGCATTTTCATAGTTCCCATTATTTTTGGTGTCTGCCCTTTAGTGGGTAAGTTTTGTTCAGTGTATTGTGTAGGCTTTCTTGTGGATGGAACTGGTTCCTGTGTTCTGATGGATGAGGCTGGATCTTGTCTTTCTGGTGGCAGGACCTTGTCCAGTGGTGTGTTTTGGGGTGTCTGTGAACTTATTATGATTTTAGGCAGTCTCTCTGCTAATGGGTGGGGTTGTGTTCCTCTCTTACTAGTTGCTTTGCATGGGGTGTCCAGCTTCCCCCCCACACCCCCTGTCCCCGCCAATAAAGGGGCTTCCTAGTGTTTGGAAATTTTTCCTCCTGCACAGCTCCCTCCCCAAGGTCCAGGTTCAGTCCCTATTCTTTTGTCTTTGTTTTTTCCTTTTTCTTTTACCATACCTAGGTGTGTGGGAAGTTTCTTGCCTTTTGGGAAGTCTGAGGTCTTCTGACAGCCTTCAGTAGATCTTCTGTAGGAGTTGTTCCATATGTGCTTGATTTTTTGGTGTATTTGTGGTGAGCAATGTCATCTCCAAGACTTATTCCTCCTCCACATTGAAGGTCCTCTCTCATGATATTCTGATTTACTTCACTCAACATGACAGACTATAGGTCCATCCACATCTCTACAAATGACCCAATTTCATTCCTTTTTTTTTGCAGAGTAATATTCCATTGTATATATGTACCCACATCTTTATCCATTCATCAGCCAATGGACATTCATATTGCTTCCATGTCCTGGCTATTGTAAATAGTGCTGCCATTAACAATGGGGTACATAAATTTTTGAAGAATGTACCATAGGGTACATGGTTGTCTCAGGATACATGCCCAGTAGTGGGATTGCTGGGTCATGTGGTAATTCTATTTTTAGTTTTTTAAGGAACCTCCATACTGTTCTCCATAGTGGATATATCAATTTACATTCCCATCAACAGTGCAAAGGGTTTTCCTTTTTCTCCACAACTTCTCCAGCACTTCTTTTCTGTAGATTTTTTGATGATGGTCATTCTGACTGGTGTAATGTGATACCTCACTGTAGTTTTGATTTGGATTTCTCTAATAATTAGTGACATTGAGCATCTTTTCAAGTGCCTCTTGGCCATCTGCATATCTTCTTTCAACAGATGTCTACTTAGGTTTTCTGCCCATCTTTTGATTGGCCTGTTTGTTTTTTGATATTGAGCTGCATGAGCTGTTTGTGTATTTTGGAGATTAATCCCTTCAGTTGCTTTGTTTACAAATACTTTCCCCCATTCTGAGAGTTGTCTTGTCATCTTGTTTATGGTTTCCTTTGTTTTGCAAATACTTTTAAGCTTAATTAGGTCCCATTTGTTTATTTTTGTTTTTTGTTTTCATTACTCTAGGAGATGGGTCAAAAAAGAGCTTGCTGAGATTTATGTCAAAGAGTGATCTTCCTATGTTTTCCTTTAAGTGTTTTATAATATCCGGTCTTACATTTAGGTCTTTAATCCATTTTGACTTCATTTTTTTGTATGGGGTTAGAGAGTATTCTAATTTCATTCTTTTACATGTAGTTGTCTAATTTTCCCAGTACCACTTATTGAAGAGACTGTCTTTTCTCCATTTTATAGTTTTGCCTTCTTTGTCATAACTTAGGTGACAATAGGTGTGTGGGTTTATCTCTTGGCTTTATCCTGTTCCATTGATCTATATTTCTGTTCTTGTGCCAGTACCATACTGTGTTTTTTTTTTTTGGCTGCGTTGAGTCTTCATTGCTGTGTGAGGGCTTTCTCTATTTCCGGCTAGCAGGGGGTTACTCTTCGCTGTGGTGCATGGGCTTCTCATTGCGGTGGCTTCTCTTGTTGTGGAGCACAGGCTCTAGGCATGTGGGTTTCAGTAGTTGTGGTACATGGGCTCAGTAGTTGTGAATCATATGCTCTAGAGTGAAAGCTCAGTAGCTGTGGCACATGGGCTTATTTGCCCCATGGCATGTAGTATCTTCCTGGACCAAGGATCAAACCTATGTCCTCTGCATTGGCAGGCAGATTATTAACCACTGCACCACCAGGGAAATCTAGTACCATACTGTCTTGATTACTATTGCTTTGTATTATAGTCTGAAGTCAGGGATCCTGATTCCTGCTGCTCCATTTTTATTTCTCAAGATTGCTTTGGCTATTTGGGGTCTTTTGTGTTTCCATAAAAATTGTAAAATTTTTTGTTCTTGTTCTGTGAAAAATGCCATTGGTAATTTGATAGTGATTGCACTGATTCTGTAGATTGCTTTGGGTAGTATAGTTGTTTTCATATTATTGATTCTTCCAATCCAAGTACATTGTATATCTCTCCATCTGTTTGTGTCATCTTTTATTTCTTTCCTCAGTTCTTATAGCTTTTTGAGTATAGGCCTTTTACCTCCTTAGGTATGTTTATTCCTAGGTATTTTATTCTTTTTGGTTGCAATGGAAAGTGGGATTGTTTTCTTAATTTCTCTTTCTCATCTTTTTTCGTTAGTGTATATGAATGCAAGAGATTTCTGTGCATTAATACTGTATCCTGCAAATTTACCAGATTCATTCATGAGTTCTAATAGTTTTCTGGTGGCATATTTAGGATTCTCTATGTATAGTATCGTGTCATCTGCAAAGAGTGACACTTTTACTTCTTCTTTTCCAATTTGGATTCCTTTTATTTCTTTTTCTTCTCTGATTGCCCTTGCTAGGATTTCCAAAACTATGTTGAGTAAAAGTCATGAGAGTGGACATCCTTGTCTTTTTCTTGATCTTAGAGAAAATGATTTCATTTTTTCACTATTGAAGATGATGTTTTCTGTGGGTTTGTCATATGTGGCCTTTATTATGTTGAGGTAGGTTCCCTCTAGGCTCACTTTCTGAAGAGTTTTTTTATAAATGTGTGTTGAATTTTATGAAAAGCTTTTTCATCTGTTGAGATGATCATATGGTTTTTATTCTTTAATTTGTTAATATGATGTATCACATTGGTTTGCATATATTGAAGAATCCTTGCATCTCTGTAATAAATCCCAGTTGATCATGGTGTATTAACCTTTTAATGTGTTGTTTAATTCTGTTTGCTAGTATTTAGTTGAGGATTTTTTTTGTCTATTTTCATCAGTGATATTGGTGTGTAATTTTATTTTTTGTGATATCTTGGTCTGGTTTTGGTATCCGGGTGATGGTGTCCTCATAGAATGAGTTTGGGAGTATTCTTTTCTCTGCAATTTTTTGAAGAGTTTGAGAAGGATGGGTGTTAATCTTCTGTAAGTGTTTGATAGAATTTGCCTGTGAAGCCATTTGGTCCTGGAATTTTGTTTTTTGGAAGATTTTTAATTTCAATTTCATTATTTGTGATTGGTCTGTTTATATTTTATATTTCTTCCTGGTTTAGTCTTGGAAGGTTGTGCTTTTCAAAGAAATTTTCCATTTTTTCCAGGTTGTCCCCTCTCTTCACATATAGTTGCTTATAGTAGTCTATTATGATCCTTTGTATTTCTGTGGGGTCCATTGTATTTTCTCCTTTTGCATTTCTAATTTTTTGATTTCAATTCTGTCCCTTTTTTTCTTGATGAGTTTGGCTAAACTTTTATCAATTTAGTTTATCTTCTCAAAGAACCAGCTTTTAGTTCCACTGATATATTGCTATTATTATCTTTGCTTCTATTTCATTTATCTGTGCTCTGATTTTTATGATTTCTTTCCTTCTACCAAGTTTGGGTTTTGTTTGTTCTTCTTTGTCTAGTTGCTTTCTGTGTAAGTTTAGGTTTTTTATTTGAGATTTTTCTTGTTTTTTGAGGTAAGATTGAATTGCTATAAACTTCCCTCTTAGGACAGCTTTTGCTGTATCCCATTAATTTTGGGTCATTTCTTCTGTTGCTGTCATATGTTTCTATGTATTTTTTTAATTTCCTCTTTGATTTCTTCAGTGATCTCTTGATCATTTGGTAGTGTATTGTTTAGCCTCCATATGTTTGTGTTTTTTACTGTTTTTTTTTTTCCTGGAATTGATTTCTAATTTCATAGTGTTGTGGTTGGAAAAGATGCTTGATACAATTTCAATTTTATTAGATTTACTGAGTCTTGATTTGTGACTCAAAATGTGACCTATCCTGGGGAATGTTCCATGTGCACTTGAGAAGAAATTGTATTCTTCTGATTTTAGATGGAATGTTTTATAAATATCAATTAAGTCTATCTGGTCTATTGTGTCATTAAAAGCCTGTGTTTCAATATTTATTTTCTGTCTGTATGATCTGTCCATTGGTGTAAGTGAGATGTTAAACTATCCCAGTATTATTGTGTTACAGTTGATTTCCCCTTTTGTGGCTGTTAGCATTTGCCTTATGTATTGAGGTGTTCCTATCATGGGTGCATAAATATTTATAATTGTTATATATTCTTCTTTCATTGATTGCTTGATCATTATGTAGTGTCCTTCCTTGTCTCTTGTAACAGTCTTTATTTTAAAGTCTAGTTTATCTATGAGTTTATATGAGTATTACTACTCCAGCTTTCTTTTGATTTCCATTTGCATGGAAGATCTTTTTCTATCCCCTCACTTTCAGTCTGTATATGTCTGTAAGTCTGAAGTGGGTATATTGTAGGCAGTATATATAATGGTCTTGTTTCTGTATCCATTCAGCCAGTCTGTGTCTTTTGGTTGGAGGATTTAATCCTTTTACATTTAAGATAACTGTCAATATGTATGTTCCTATTACCATGTTCTTTATTGTTTTGCATTTGTTTTTGTGCATCTTTTTTTTTATCTTGTGTTTCCCAATTAGAGAAGTTCCTTGAACATTTGTTGTAAAGCTGGTTTGGTGATGCTGAATTCTCTTAGGTTTTGCTTCTCTGCAAATCTTTTGATTTCTCTGTCAAATCTGAATGAGATCCTTGCTGGGTAGTGTTATCTTTGTTATAGGTTTTTCCCTTTCATCACTTTAAATATACCCTGCCACTCCGTTCTGGACTACAGAGTTTCTGCTGAAAAATTATCTGATAAAATTATGGGGATTCTGTTGTATGTTACTTTTTACTTTTCTCTTGCTGCTTTTAATATATTTTCTTTGAATTTAATTTTTGTTAGTTTGATTAACATGTGTCATCATGTTTCTCCTTGGGTTTATCCTGTATGGGACTCTCTGCACTTCCTTGACTTGGGTGGCTATTTCCTTTCCCATGTTAGGGAATTGTTTGTCTATAATCTCTTCAAATATTTTCTCAGACCTTTTCTCTTTCTCTTCTTTTTCTGAGACACATATAATTCGAATGTTGGTATGTTTACTGTTGTCCCAGAGTTCTCTGAGACTGTCCTCATTGCTTTTTTCTTTATTCTGCTCCTCATCAGTTATTTCCACCATTCTATCTTGCAACTCACTTATTCATTCTTGTGTCTTAGTTATCCTGCTTTTGATTCTTTCTGGTGTATTTTTTCATTTCAGTTATTTTGTAGTTCATCACTATTTGTTTGTTCTTTAGTCCTTTTATGTCCTTGTTAAACATTTCTTTTATTTTCTCAATCTGTGCCTCCATTGTATTTCTGCCTCCAAAAGTGCACCTGCAGGGGCCAGTGCAGCTGAAGGATACCTTGGATGGGAGCAGTGCTCAGCCTGCCAGGAACCGCACAGCCCTTGGAGGCTTTGACGGGGTCAGGGCTCAGGCCCGAGATCTGGGGAGCCATAAGAGGCCTTGGTGGTGGAGGGTAAGGGTGCTCAGGCCCAGGACTTGTGCAGCCAGAAGAGGTCTTGGCGGGGGGTCTCAGGCCCAGGACTCACTGCTGGAAGGGACACCAGGCTTTGGTGTTTCATGTGCGTTACCCCACCAGGCTTGCCAGGGCTTGAGTGGGTGTGGGAGGCACTGGTCACATTCTCCTCCAATCCTCTGATCTGTCAAAAGTCCCTCTCTGTCCCTGCTGATCCCCTTGCCATGAGTGCACTCCTCCAAGCATGGAAACATGTCCCTTCCCCCAGCCTGCCCTCAGGGGTGCTGGTCCCATCCTGCCCCCACTTTTCTTCCCCTCCTCCTTCCCTCCCACGTCCTACCTGGTCATGTGTAGATTCCTTCCATCCCTGTAGGTATCAGAGGTCCCACACCAGCACCTAGTAGGTGTCCTAGTTGTGAGGAGTTGTGAACCCTGCATATTCCTTCTCCATTCCCTGCCTTTTTCTAATGTGTTCAAAAGGTATTAAATAGGCCAGCAAATTCCCAGATCTCAGAGTGGCCTTCATTGACAACCCAGTTTAAAACAGAAACCCACTCACTATTTCTCTCCTCTTACTCTGCTTTAATTTTCTTCAAAAAATGATGACTTGGATATTTTATTATATACCTTATCAGTTTGTTTCTGTTGTTTGTCTCTGTAATTTTTAATGTCAGCTCAGTGAAGGAAGAGACTTTTCCTCTTTTGTTTACTGCAATGTGCTTAGCTCCCAGAATTAGTATATGATATAAAATAAACATTCACATAAATATTAATTGAATTAATCAATGACTGAATACTCAGAGCTTCCATGAAACAGAATAGGGAGGTATAATACAAATATAGGCTCAAGTCCTAACTTTACTACTTACCAGCTATGTGAAATTATGCAAGTTACTTATCTTCTCTGATAATGTTTCCTCATCTGTAAATGGGAATAATAGTAATACAGGACCCGTTGAAGGGTGTGAAGACAATTACATGGGATAATGAATGTAAAGTTCTTTATTTATTGACTGGTACATAGCATTTATAGCACTCTATTGCAGCTATTTATTTTTTGTATATTCCCCCTTGGCTATGAGCTCCAAGAAAGCTCTTATTACAGCACTTAGTGTACAATAGGCACATAGGAAAATTTATTTTCAATAATTCATTCACAAATATTGTTTATTGAGTGACTACTCTGTACTCTACCCTTCTTTGACACTGGGGATACACCATAATGAGTACAGACATGGGCCTTCATGTAGCTTCTGTGCAGTGAGGAAGATAGAAATAAAAACAAACATGAAAACTTCTACAGTTTATAATGCTGATAGAAAGAAAGAAATAAGGAACTGTCATAGAATGATCATAAAGGAACTATTTTCTTAACATTTTTTGGGGTGTGTAAAGATTATGGGTAATATTTGTATTTGTTTATTTAAATATCCACTGTTATCACACTGTATTTTATTAACAATATCCTCTTCATCAATGACACAAAAATGGATATGGTAGATATTTGCAATCATCTCCGACAAATTTCTCAGGTAGATGAATCCTGGTAAGTGGAAGAAGGTGGAGTGTTGTTTATGGAGTTGTCATTTTCAGCTCTAGTCTTCCAGAGTAACCAATTCTTTGACTTACCCAGAGCTCCTGTGGAAAAGTGTTGTGATGTGCAATGTAGGACTATCTCCAGGCTGTGTCAGTGTTCTGAAGCAAAGAGAAGGCACACTTGGTAGGTTTAACTAAAGAGAAGTTAATGAGTAGAACAATCACCGTGGTGTGGGTGGAGTTAAATGAATGATCAAAGACTATTGAAGTATTAGGGACTGGCTATAAGGAAAGCCATTGCTGCTCAAAGGATTTAAGGGGCAAGAGGAGAAAATGTGATGCTGGATCTGGAAGAGACCTTGGATCCAGGGAGGACTGATTGTAATGGGAGCTCTACCTTCAAACACAGGCAGTAGAGTGGCAAAGCAGGTAAGAGGGGGCAGAAATGCCTAAATAGTATTTCTCCTTCTATCTTCCAATTTTCCCATGGACAACTCTTATTAGCCAAACCAAAATGGAAGCCAGAGGGTAAAGAAGCCTGGGTGATAAAGTTCATAAAAGGCAACTTCCTGTGGCAGAGAGCATGGTGGTGAAGGGAAGATAGTGGATCTGGCGGTAGGGGTGGGGAGCAATGGACAGCAACTGTCCCCCAACATTCTTCCCCGCAGTTGCCCCCTGCTTCCCCATGATGTCTATTTTAACTGGTCTGAATCATCTCTCTTGATCATCACCCCAAGTCTGAAACACTGCTTGCAAATGGAAAGCACAAGGATGAGTCTCCTTAGGTATCCTTATGATGATATAAGGGTTCTGATATTTTTTCTTTGTTGGCAGATTTTTGTAGGCATGAGAAAAAAACATATATGGAGCATAATTAGAAAACTCTGAGAGCCACTGGTAGGGAACTACTCTAGTGGATATTGTGAAACATGGGAAGGGCAAAGTCCCCAGGATGAAGAGAATTGTAAGACCTTTGGATACGGTTGTCTCCTGTATATAAGATGGTAGACTTCCAGGAGGTGAGGGGCGAACTTCCTGAGTACCCTGCCTAGATCCTTCTCTTTTTTAAAGTGATATTTACTTACATTATTACTTCTTTACTTACCCTCATCTTACCGCTCCCTTTAGTGGTCACACTGGTGAAACTATCTTACACCTTTCTTTTCCATTCCTTCCCTATGTTCTTTTAGGGAGAACTATCTTCCATAATTCTCTTTGTTGACTGATATGAAAATATATTATTTTAAAAACCCATGCTGTAAACTACCTGTCATTGTCATACTCTGGCCACTCCTTATATATGAGCTAACCAATTTTTATCCTTCTTTATTCTCCAGATTAATTGGGTTTGATGTTATTGAAATAATCTAGAAGATAAAAGAGAATTTTTTGTTAAATGTTCAAAATGGACAAAGATTTAAAGTGTTATTCTTTGAGATGTGTTGAATAACTTCCATCATACAATAAATACACGATTTAAAAATCAGTTATGGCAATCTTTTTAAAAACATATTATGCCATTTTATTACAACAAAAGTAAAGTAATACTGTGGGAGTAATACTGTGAGCAAAATCGACTTGTTATGGCAGCCATTGATTATATTTTTAGCAATGGGGCTATATGTATATAAATTTATGCATATCTTAGTTAAGCCTGGCTTCATTGCCTTATGTTATGGTTGACTTAAGCCATTGAATGTTAAAGGCACTCACTATACTACCCTTTATAACAGTTGGAAGATTTGCTCATTTACACTGGCATATCAGCCCTGTTTTGCTCTCAACGTTTAATGAGAGGCAGTCATTTGAATAACTTCCATAAGACTAAAGCCTGAATTTCCAAATGTTGCATATAAATGTTCATTGGATTTGTGTTTCATTCTAGTAGAGATGTTCTTCTAACAGATTTTGCCTGCAGCTGGTTGTATTCATTGAGCAATGGTAGAAATCTATTTAATTATCCTTTTTTTCCCTATAAAAATGATTTCATAAATTAAAAGTTTTAAAGGGAAATACATTTTAATATTAATGTATAATTTAACTTGAATCCACATGCAATCTGTTCTTAATAACTGGCTCATTCTTCAGGAAAGGAGATGCAATGATTCCACCAGTTATAATAGACAAAATTTCATTTAGGACAATTCATTTGACGAAATGGAGAATTTTCATTGCTTGACCCCTTCAAAATCTTCCATTGCTTAAGGCCATAATTAGAAATAAGACCATGGAAATTCATTCCTTTTCCCTTTCCTCCCCAAATTATGCTATATTCTCATGGCACATTGTAGGGTAAGCAAGAGAGAATAAAAGTAATGGATATGGGAAACTGTAGTCTCATAATCCTATACAATTTTTATTTGTAGTTTTCAAATAAAATGGACTTTTCCATGGTATATTAAAGTTATTGCTCTAGACTATGTCTACCAAAAAAAATGCAAAAGATGTGAACAATTTAGTTTAACAATCATTTTTCCAAGTTCTCCTGTTGAATCATATGCATATGAGTCTCGTCAGAAAAAATGCTGAAGCACTTTTGCCTGAGAAGTTTTTTGACTCAAATGAAGTAATATTTAACTCATTTGTCATATCTATTTAAATTGAGGTAATTTTTCATATTACTAATTCTGCCACACTAACATTGGAGAATCGGGGTCACAGGATTAAATTCTTATGTGATACAGTGATTCAGCAATAGCATAATATATAGGGCACTTACTACATATTGTTCAAATCATACTCTTAATACATTTTGTAACATAAACAATTTACCTACCTCTTACTGTCTCCTATTTCAGCATATTCTGCATGGTTTTTTATTAGACAACACTTTCTTTGGCATTTTTATTTTTCAGAACCATTCATTTATTTATTAATTCAAGCAATAAACATCTATTAAGTGCTTCCTGTGTGCTAGACACTGAGATGAATGCTGGGGTTCCAAAATTGTGTATAACACATTTCTTGCTTTCCAGTGCTTCCACAATTCAGTGTGGGACACAAATAAGTGAGGAATCATTTGATTACTGGGAGAAGTGCTATATTGTCCTAGATAAGCCCTATAGGAGGAAGATGTGCTTCACTTTTCCTGGGGAATAAGTCCTGGAGGAGGAAATATTACAGCTGAAATTTAAGGGATAAATGAGAACTGCAATGAACTAAAGCAGATGAGCATTACACCACTAGAGGGAAGAAAAAGTTAGAAAGCATCAAAAAGAAAAAGCTGTATTTTACTAATTTCAAGATTCCTCACTTAGAGTTTATTTTATTTTTAAATTAATTTTTATTGGAATATAATTGATTTACAATGTTGTGTTCATTTCTGCTGTGTAACAATGTGAATCAGTTATACATATACATATACCCACATTTTTTAGATTCTCTTCCCATATAGATCATTAGAGAGTATTGAACAGAGTTCTCTGTGCTATACAGTAGGTTCTAATTAGTTATCTATTTTATAAATGCCATACACAAAAATAAACTCAAAATTGATTAAAGGCGTAAATGTGAAATTGGATTCTACAAAACTCTTAGAGGAAAACGTAGACATAAGTCTCTCTGACATAAATCACAGAAAGATCATTTTGGATCCACCTCCTAGAATAATGAAAATAAAAACAAAAATAAACAGGACCTAATAAAACTTAAAAGCTGTTGACACACTGGTTGAGAGAGACCTTCAAGATGGTGGAGGAGTACGATGTGGAGAGAAAACTTCCTCCCCACAAATACATCAGAAATACATCTATATGTGGAATACACCAAGACACATATTAATCAAACTATCAAAAATTAAATACAAAGAAAAATTATTGAAAGCAGCAAGGGAAAAGCAAAAAATAACATACAAGGGAATCCCCATAAGGTTAACAGCTGATCTTTCAGCCAAAACTCTGCAAGCCAGAAGAGAGTGGCAGGACATATTTAAAGTGATGAAAGAGAAAAAAACTACAACCAATAATACTCTACCCAGCAAGGATCTCATTCAGATTCAACAGAGAAACTAAAACCTTTATAGACAAGCAAAAGGTAAGAGAAAAAAGCACCACCAAACCAGCTTTACAACAAATGCTAATGGAACTTCTCTAAGCAGGAAACACAAGAGAAGGAAAAGACCTACTATAACAAACACAAAGCAATTAAGCAAATGTTAATAGGAACATACATATCAATAACTACCTTATGTAAATGCATTAAATGCTCCAACAGAAAGACACAGAATGGCTGAATGATACAAAAACAAAACCCATGCATATGCTGTCTACAAGAGACCCACTTCAGGACTAGGGACCTACTGACTGAAAGTGAGGGAATGAAAAAAGATATTCTATGAAAATGGAAATCAAAAGAAAGGTGGAGTAGCACTTCTCATATCAGAAAAAATAGACTTTAAAATTAAGACTATTACAAGAGACAAAGACAGACACTACATAATCAAAGGATCAATCCAAGAAGAAGATATAACAATTGTAAATATTTATGCACTCAACACAGGAGCACTTCAGTAGATAAGGCAAATGCTAACAGCCATAAAAGGGGAAATCAACAGTAACACAATCATAGTAGGGGACTTTAATACTCCACTTTCACCAATGGACAGATTATCCAAAATGAAAATAAATGAGGAAACACAAGCTTTAAATGATACATTAAACAAGATGGACTTAAATAGATATTTATAGGGCATTCCATCCAAAAACAACAGAATACATTTTCTTCTCAAGGGCTCATGGAACATTCCCCAGGATAAAAAATATCTAGGGTCACAGATCAAGCTTTGGTAAATTTAAGAAAATTGAAAGCATATCAAATATGTTTTCTGACCACAATGCTATGAGATTAGATATCAATTAAAGGAAAAAAAAACCTGTAAAAATACAAACCCATGGAGGCTAAACAGTACTCTACTAAGTAACCAAGAGATTACTGAGGAAATCAAAAACTACCTAGAAACAAATAACAATGAAAACACAACGACTCAAAACCTATGGGATGCAGCCAAACCAGTTCTAAGAGGGAAGTTTATAACAATACAGTCCTATCTCAAGAAAGAAAAAAAAATCTCAAATAAAATATCTAACCTTACCCCTAAAGGAACTAGAGAAAGAAGAATAAACAAAACCTGAAGTTAGTAGAAGGAAAGAAATCATGAAGATCAGAGCAGAAATAAATGAAATAGAAACAAAGAAAACAACAGAAAAGATCAATAAAACTGAAAGCTGGTTCTTTGAGAAGATAAATAAAATTGATAAAATACTAGCCAGACTCACCAGGAAAAAAAAGGGAGAAGACTCAAGTCAATAAAATTAGAAACGAAAAAGAGGAAGTAACAACTGACACTGCAGAAATACAAAGGATCATGAGAGATTACTACAAGCAACTATATATCAATAAAATGGAAACCCAGAAGAAATGGACAAATTATTAGAAATTCACAATGTTCTGAGTCAGAACCTGGAAGAAATAGAAAATGTAAACAGAACAATCACAAGCACTGAAATTGAGACTGTGATTAGAAGTCTTCCAGTAAACAAAAGCCCAGGGCTAGATGGCTTCACAGGTGAACTAAATCAAACATTTAGAGAAGAGCTAACACCTATCCTTCTCAAACTCTTCCAAAATATAGTGGAGGGATGAACACACCCATACTAATTCTATGAGGCCACAATCACCCTGATACCAAAACCTGACAAAGATGTCACAAAAAATGAAAACTAGAGGCAAATATCACTGACGAACATAGATGCAAATGTCCTCAATAAAATACTAGCAAACAGAATCCAACAGCACATCAAAAAGATCATACACCATGATCAAGTGGGGTTTATCTCAAGAATGCAAGTATTCTTCAGTATATGCAAATCAATCAATGTGATACACCATATTAACACATGGAATGATAAAAACCATATGATCATCTCAATAGATGAAGAAAAAATTTGACAAAATTCAACACCCATTTATGATAAAAACTCTCCAGAAAGTAGGCATATAGTGAACTTACCTCAACATAATAAAGGCCATATATAACAAACCCACAGCCAGCATCATTCTCAGTGGTGAAAAAACTGAAACCATTTCCTATAAAATCAGGAACAAGACAAGGATGCACACTGACACCACTTTTATTCAACATAGGTTTAGAAGTTTTAGGCACAGCAATCAGAGAAGAAAAAGAAATACAAATCGGAAATGAAGAAGAAAAGCTGTCACTGTTTGCAGTTGACATGATACTATGCATACAGAATCCTAAAGATGTTACTAGAAAACCACTAGAGCTAATCAATGAATTTGGTAAAGTAACAGGAAACAAAATTAATGCACAGAAATCTCTTGCATTCCTATACACTAATGATGAAAAATCTGAAAGAGAAGTTAAGGAAACACTCCCAATTACCACTGCAACAAAAATAATAAAATACCTAGGAATAAACCTACCTAAAGAGACAAAAGACTTGTATGCAGAAAACCGTAAGATATTGATGAAAGAATTTAAAGATGATACCAACAAATGGAGAGATATTCCATGTTCTTGGATTGTAAGAATAAACATTGTGAAAATGACTATACTACCCAAAACAATCTACAGATTCAATGCAATCCCTGTGAAGATATCAATGACATTTTTCACAGAGCTAGAACAAAAAATATAATTTGTATGGAAACACAAAAGACCCCGAATAGCCAAAGCAATATTGAGAAAGAAAAACGGAGCAGGAGGAATCAGGCTCCCTGTCTTCAGACTGTACTACAAAGCTATAGTAATCAAGACAGTATGGTACTGGTAAAAAAACAGAAAGATAGATCAATGGAATGGGATAGAAAACCTGAGATAAACCCACGCTCATATGGTCACCTTATTTTTGATAAAGGATGCAAGAATATACAGTGGAGAAAAGACAGCCTCTTCAATAAGTTGTGCTGGGAAAACTGGACAGCTACATGTAAAAGAATGAAATTAGAACACTCCCTAACACCATACACAAAAATAAGCTCAAAATGTATTAAAGATCTAAATGTAAGGTCAGACACTGTCAAACTCTTAGAGGAAACATAGGCAGAACACTCTATGACATAAACCACAGCAAGATCCTTTTTTACCCACCTCCTAGAAAAATGGAAATAAAAAATATAATAAACAAATGGGACCTAATGAAAATTAGAAGCTTTTGCACAGCAAAGGAAAACATAAACAAGATGAAAAGCCAACCCTCAGAATGGGATAAAATATTTGCAAATGAAGCAACTGACAAAGGTTAATCTCCTAAATTTACAAGCAGCTCATGCAGCTCAATATCTAAAAACAAACAACCCAATCCAAAAATGGGCAGAAGACCCAAATAGACATTTCTCCAAAGAAGATAGATTGCCAAAAAACACATGAAAGGATGCTTAACATCACTAATCATTAGAGAAATGCAAATCAAAACAACAATGAGGTATCACATCACACCAGTCAGAATGGCCATTATCAAAAAATCCACAAACAATAAATGCTGGAGAGGGTGTGAAGAAAAGGGAATCCTCTTGCGCTGTTTGTGGGAATGTAAATTGATACAGCCACTATGGAGAACAGTATGGAAGTTCCTTAAAAAACTAAAAATAGAACTACCATATGACCCAGCAATCCCACTACTGTTCATATACCCTGAAAATACCATAATTCAAAAAGAGTCATGTACCACAATGTTCATTGCAGCTCTATTTACAATAGCCAGGACATGGAAACAACCTAAGTGTCCATCAACTGATGAATGGATAATGAAGATGTGGCACATATATACAATGGAATAGTTCTCAACCATAAAAAGAAAAGAATTTGAGTTATTTGTAGTGAGGTGGACAGACCTAGAGTCTGTCATACAGAGTGAAGTAAGTCAGAAAGAGAAAAATACCATATGCTAACACATTTATATGGAATCTAAAAAAAAAAAATGGTGCTGAAGAACCTAGGGGCAGGACAGGGATAAAGATGCAGACATAAGAGAATGGATTTGAGCACATGGGAGGGGGAAGGGTAATCTGGTATGAAGTGAGACAGTGGCATGGACATATGTACACCACCAAATGTAAAATAGCTAGTGGGAAGCAGCCGCATAGCACAGGGAGATCAGCTCGGTGCTTTGTGACCACCTCGAGGGGTGGCATAGTGAGGAGGGGAGGAAGAGGCAAGAGGGAGGTGATATGAGGATATATGTATATGTATAGCTGATTCACTTTTTATAAAGCAGAATGTAACACACCATTGTAAAGCAGTTATACTGCAATAAAGATGTTGAAAAAAAACCTTAAAAGCTTTTTTATAGCAAAGCAAACTAAAAAAAGTGAAAAGAAAACTCACACAATAGGAGAAAATATTTGCAAACAAAAAGCAACCGACAAGGGATTAATCTTCAAAATATACAAATGGCTTATACAACTTAGTATCAAATAACAAACAAACAAACAAACAACTCAATCAAAAAATTGGCAGAAGATCTAAATAGACATTTCTTCAAAGAAGACATACAGATGGCCAAGAGGCACATGAAAAGGTTCTCAACATCAGTAATTATTAGAGAAATGAGAATCAAAACTACAATGAGGTATCACCTCACACAGGTTAGAATGGCCATCATCAAAATTCTACAAACAATAAATGCTAGAGAGAGTTAGGAGAAAAGGGAATCCTCCTACTCTGTTGGTGGCCATGTAAATTGGTACAGCTACTATAGAAAACAGTATGGAGTTTCCTTAAAAAGCTAAAAATAGAGCTACAATATGATCCAGCAATCCCACACCTCGGGATATATCTGGAGAAAACTATAATTCGAAAATATACATGCACCCCAATATTCATTGCAGCAGTATTTACAATAACCAGGACATGGAAGTGACCTAAATGTCCATTGACAGAGGAATGTATAAAGAAGATGTTCAATGGAATATTACTCAGCTTTAAGAAAGAACAAAATCATGCCATTTGCAGCAAGATGGACAGACCTAGAGATTGTCATACTGAGTGAAGTATGTCAGACAGAGAAAGACAAATATATGATTGTTTAGATGTGCAATCTAAAAAAATATACAAATGAAATTATTTACAAAATAGAAATAGTCACAAATGTAGAAAACAAACTTATGGTCACCAAAAGGGGAAGTGGGGGAGGGATAAATTGGGAGAATGGGATTGACATATACATACTACTTCAGTTAATTTTTATAGCCCTCCTCAAACTGGTCCATTTTTGGCCTAACCATATCTCCTCCCACTTCCCAACAATCAGCTTTTGCTCAAGAAATTACTCTTCATTTGCCACTTTTTATTTTCAGGCTCCATGGCAAAAGCTCTATGGCAGCTTTTAGACAAAGCTGCCTTTAATGTGTCCTCTAATCAAATTTGACCCTCAGGACAAGCTCAGAGGTCACTTTCCATTTGAAGATTTCCAAATAGAATTTTACCTTCACTGAGCTTCTCTTTTCGGGAATCACATTTGCACTCAAGGAAAGCACACCTTAAATTAACACATAATTAATATATCTGGCTTATTTGGCAATTATCATTTTTTTCTGAGTAACTTGGGGAGCAGCATAGTTTTGATCTGAATCCTGGTGATGACAATTTTTAGTACATGGTCTTAGGTATATATTTGCCTTCCTTGTAAAATGGGGATAGTAAAACATATCTTGAAGAATTTTTATGAGGATAAAGTGAAAAAGATACATATTTCGTTGCCAACACCGGAGTCCATTCTAAAGTATCTGAACAACTAAAATATCTATCTAATTCCTCTCCTCCATGTCTCTCTTATTTTTCTAAATTCCAGCCTCTATACTCAGACAGAGTGATCTCTTAAAAAATATAAATGTGATAACATGTCTCCCCTGCTTAACTCTACTATAACAAGGTTGCAATTACAGGAAAATTCAAACTCTTTTACCATGACTGACAAGGTCAGCCTTGAACTTGACCCATACCTGTGGCTCCAACCTCATTTTGGGCAACCCTCTCCTTTGTTCACTATTCTCCAGACATTTCAGGCTACTTGTTGGCTCTTGACCACCCAAGTTCCTGCCCTAGGGCCTTTGTACTTATTTTTCCCTCTGTGTTGGAGCATTCTTCCACCAGCATCTCTGACTGATGACCCCATCCATCCTTCAGCTTCATTATAAGTGTTGTTTCCCCAGTGAAGCCTAGACTGAGTATCAAATAAGCCCCCATGCTTCTTATCTTATTATTTCCACTTATTTCTTTCCTGCTTATTTCTTTCTCGGCACTTGACATTTTTGTATTTCACCTCCACCAATGCATATATTTGTTTTTACTTGTCTAATGTCTGTGTCCCAACAAAAATATGCACAAGATCCATAAGAACAGAACTATGTCCCTTCTTTTCCAATGTATACCCAAACCCAGAATTGTGCTTGACACATGGCAAAAGCTTCCTAAGTATTTGCCCAATGAATAAACATTAAAAATAAATATAGTAATAGCTAAACTATCTGGACTACAGGTATCTATAGACAGATTATTTATGAAACTTCAGCAGTGCTTTTTAAAAGAAAATCCTACATATTTTTATTTTTTAAAAAATGAAAAATCTTTTCTCTTCTTTTCTTTTATTGAAGTATAGTTTTAGATAGTTATAGATTTACAATGTTATATAGTTATATAGTTATAGATTTACAATGTCATGTTTTAGGTGTACAGCACAGTGATTCAGTTATATATATACATATGTGCATATATATATATTTTTTCAGATTCTTTTCCTTTATAGGTTATAACAAAATACTGAGTATAGTTTCCTGTGCTATACACTAAGTGCATGTTGGTTATCTCTTCTATATATAGTAGTGTGTATGTGTTAATCCCAACATCCTAATTTATCTCACCCCCTCTTTCCCCTTTGGTAACAATGAGTTGGTTTTCTATGTCTGTGAGTCTGTTTCTGTCTTGTAAATAAGTTCATTTTTTTTTCACACACACACACTGTATTTTATTTTTACAAGAGATAAATAAACTGACACCAAGCATTGTAAATGGATGACCACAACAAAAGCAGCAATGACTGCAATTACCAAACACAAAACACACTCATACTATGTCATAATATTGACATTAAGTCCAGTAATCCTCCACTGTAACAGCTCCTTTACTTTGCAGTGAAAATTGATTTGTATATTTTTTGCCTCTGAATCCTTGTGAGATTTTTTTTTATTCAAACAGAAAGTCACAAAAATTATAATCATCCTCATCAGTTCACTCAGTCCCATGTAATTAATTTTTTTATCTTGATCTTTTCTTAGCACTTTTATGAATTCATCAGTTTTCCATCAGAGTTCTGAAAATGCCTATTCATTCAGTTCAGCAGTATAGTCAGTTACCAGAAACCTGTACTTGTCAGAGTCTTTTCCATGAATTCCTTGAAGACGAAATCCTTTTATAGGAACATTTTTGCAAAAGCATCAGAGTACACCCAGAACTGTCTGTAAATGACAAAAGACTTAAAATGACGATAGTTGAAGAGTTGATGAAAGTTCATAATAATGCAATTGACAAGGAAATTTAGTAATTTCTGAGATATACATTTTAAAGTAATAGCTAGAATTATGACTTATAATATTATACCAAAACATATAAGATTTTTAGAAATTTCATGTAATGTCTGAAACATTTATATTAACATATTTCTATACAAATAACCCTAAGAAAGTTTAGTATTAGTTGTTTCTTGTTTGTTTGTTTGTTTGTTTATACTGCAGGTTCTTATTACTCATCAATTTTATACACATCAGTGTATACATGTTAATCCCAATCACCCAATTCAGCACACCACCATCCCCACCTCACCACGGTTTTCCCCCCTTGGTGTCCATACTTTGGTTCTCTACATCTGTGTCTCAACTTCTGCCCTGGAAACCGGTTCATCTGTACCATTTTTCTAGGTTCCACATACATGCGTTAATATACGTTATTTGTTTTTCTCTTTCTGACTTACTTCACTCTGTATGACAGTCTCTAGATCCATCCACGTCTCAACAAATGACTCAATTTCGTTCCTTTTTATGGCTGAGTAATATTCCATTGTATATATGTACCACAACTTCTTTACCCCTTTGTTTGTCGATGGGCATTTAGGTTGCTACCATGACCTGGCTATTGAAAATAGTGCTGCAATGAACATTGGGGTGTATGTGCCTTTTTGAATTATGGTTTTCTCTGGGTGTATGCCTAGTAGTGAGATTGCTGGATCATATGGTAATTCTATTTTCAGTTTTTTAAGGAACCTCCATACTGTTCTCCATAGTGGCTGTATCAATTTACATTCCCACCAACAGTGCAAGAGGGTTCCCTTTTCTCCACACCCTCTCCAGCATTTTTTGTTTGTAGATTTTCTGATGATGCCCATTCTAACTGGTGTGAGGTGATACCTCACTGTAGTTTTGATTTCCATTTCTCTAATAATTAGTGATGTTGAGCAGCTTTTCATATGCTTCTTGGCCATCTATATGTCTTCTTTGGAGAAATGTCTATTTAGATCTTCTGGCAATTTTTTGATTGGGTTGTTTGTTTAATATTAAGCTGCATGAGATGTTTACATATTTTGGAGATTAATCCTTTGTCTGTTGATTTGTTTGCGAATATTTTCTCCCATTCTAAGGGATGTCTTTTCATCTTGTTTATGGTTTCCTTTGCTGTGCAAAAGTTTTGAAGTTTCATTAGGTCCCATTTGTATATTTTTGTTTTTATTTCCATTACTCTAGGAGGTGGATCAAAAAAGATCTTGCTGTGATTTGTCAAAGAGCATTCTTCCTATGTTTTCCTCTAAGAGTTTTATAGTGTCCGGTCTTACATTAGGTCTTTAATCCACGTTGAGTTTATTTTTTTGTATGGTGTTAGGGAGTGTTCTAATTTCATTCTTTTACATGCAGCTGTTGAGTTTTCCAGGAACCACTTATTGAAGAGACTGTCTTTTCTCCATTGTATATCCTTGCCTCATTTGTCATAGATGAGTTGACAATAGGTGCATGGATTTAACACTGGGCTTTCAATCTTGTTCCATTGATCTATGTTTCTGTTTCTGTGCTGGTACCATATTGTCTTGATTACTGTAGCTTTGTAGTATAGTCTGAAGTCAGGGAGTCTGATTCTTCCAGCTCCGTTTTTTTCCCTCAAGACTGTTTTGGCTATTTTGGGTCTTTTGTGTCTCCATACAAATTTTGAGATGATTTGTTCTAGTTCCGTAAAAAATGCCATTGGTAATTTGATAGGGATTGCATTGAATTTGTAGATTGCTTTGGGTAGTATAGTCATTTTCACAATATTGATTCTTCTAATCCAAGAACATGGTATATCTCTCCATCTATTTATATCATCTGTAATTTCTTTCATCAGTGTCTTATAATATTCTGCATACAGGTCTTTTGTCTCCTTAGGTAGGTTTATTCCTAGATATTTTATTCTTTTTGTTGAAATGGTAAATGGGAGTGTTTTCTTGATTTCTTTTTCAGATTTTTCATCATTAGTGTATAGGAATGCAAGAGATTTCTGTGCATTACTTTTGTATCCTTCAACTTTACCAAATTCATTGATTAGCTATAGCAGTTTTCTGGTGACATCTTTAGGATTCTCTATGTATAGTATCATGTCATCTGCAAACAGTGACAGTTTTAGTTCTTCTTTTCCAATTTGTATTTCTTTTGTTTCTTTTTCTTCTCTGATTGCTGTGGGTAGGCCTTCCAAAACTATTTTGAATGATAGTGGTGAGAGTGGACATCCTTGTCTCATTCTTGATCTTAGAGGAAACGCTTTCAGTTTTTCACCATTGAGAATGATGTTTGCTGTGGGTTTGTCATATATGGCCTTTAATATGTTGAGGTACATTCTCTCTATGCCCACTTTCTGGAGAGTTTTTATCATAGTTTGGTGTTGAATTTTGTCACAAGTTTTTTCTGCATCTATTAAGATGATCATATGGTTTTTATTCTTCAATTTGTTAATATGGTGTATCACATTGATTGATTTGCATATATTGAAAAATCCTTGCATCCCTGGTATAAATCCCACTTGATCAGTGTGTATGATCCTTTAAATGTGTTGTTGGATTCTGTTTCCTAGTATTTTGTTGAGAATTTTTGCATCTATATTTATCTGTGATATTGGTGTGTAATTTTCTTTTTTTGTAGTATCTTTGCCCGGTTTTGGTATCAGGGTGATGGTGGCCTCATAGAATGAGTTTGGGAGTGTTTCTTCCTCTGAAATTTTTCGGAAGAGTTTGAGAAGGATGGGTGTTAGCTCTTCTCTAAACGTTTGACAGAATTCACCTGTGAAGCCATCTGGTCCTGGACTTCTGTTTGAAGATTTTTAATCACAGTGTCAATTTCATTACTTGTGATTGGTCTATTCATATTTTCTATTTCTTCCTGGTTCAGTCTTGGAAGGTTATACCTTTCTAAGAATTTGTCCATTTCTTCCAAGTTGTCCATTTTATTGGCATAGAATTGCTTGTAGTAGTCTCTTAGGATGCTTTGTATTTCTGTGGTGTCTGTTTTAACTTCTCCTTTTTCATTTCTAATTTTATTGATTTGAGTCCTCTCCCTCTTTTTCTTCATAAGTCTGGATAATGGTTTATCAATTTTGTTTATCTTCTCAAAGAACAAGATTTAGTTTTATTAATCTTTGTTATTGTTTTCTTTGTTTCTGTTTCATTTATTTTTGCTATGATCTTTATGATTTCTTTCCTTCTGCTAACTTTGGGTTTTGTTTGTTCTTCTTCCTCTAGTTCCTTTAGGTGTAAGTTTAGATTATTTACTTGAGATTGTTCTTGTTTCTTGAGGTAGGCTTGTAGAGCTATAAACTTCCTCTTAAAACTGGATTTGCTACATCCCATAGGTTTTGGATCATCGTGTTTTCATTGTCATTTGTCTCTAGGTATTTTTTGACTTTCTCTTTGATTTATTCAGTGATTTCTTGGTTATTTGGTAACATAATGTTTAGCCTCCATGTGTTTGTGTTTTTTAAGTTTTTTCCCCTATATTTCATTTCTAATCTCGTGGCATTGTGGTCAGAAAAGATGCTTGATATAATTTCAATTTTCTTAAATTTACTGAGCCTTTATTTGTGACCCAAGATGTGATCTATCCTGGAAAATGTTCAATGCACATTTGAGAAGATAGTGTAATCTGCTATTTTTGGATGGAATGTCCTATAAATATCAATTAAATCTATCTGTTCTATTGTGTCCTTTAAAGCTTCTGTTTCTTTATTTATTTTCATTTTGATGATCTGTCCATTGGTGTAAATGAGGTGTTAAAGTCCCCCACTATTATTGTGTTACTGTCGATTTCCTCTTTTATAGCAGTTAGCAGTTGCCTTATGTATTGTAGTGCTCCTATGTTTGGTGCATATATATTTATAATTGTTATATCTTCTTCTTGGATTGATCTCTTGATCATTATGTAGTGTCCTTCCTTGTCTCTTGTAATATTCTTTATTTTAAAGTCTATTTTATCTGATATGAGTATAGCTATTCCAGCTTTCTTTTGATTTCCATTTGCATGGAATATCATTTTCCATCCCCTCACTTTCAGTCTGTATGTGTCCCCAGGTCTGAAGTGGGTCTCTTGTAGACATCATATATATAGATATTGTTTTCATATCCATTCAGCAAGACTGTGTCTTTTGGTTGGAGCATTTAATCCATTCACGTTTAAAGTAATTATCAATATGTTTGTTCCTATGACTATTTTCTTAATTGTTTTGGGTTTGTTTTTGTACATCCTTTTCTTCTCTTGTGTTTCCCACTTAGAGAATTTCCTTTAGCATTTGTTGTAGAGTTGGTTTGGTGGTGCTGAATTCTCTTAGCCTTTGCTTGTCAGTAAAGCTTTTGATTTTTCCATCAAATCTGAATGAGTTCCTTGCTGGGTAGAGTAATCTTGGTTGTAGGTTCTTCCTTTTCATCACTTTAAGTATATCATGCCACTCCCTTCTGGCTTGTAGAGTTTCTTCTGAGAAATCAGCTATTAACCTTATGGGAGTTCCCTTGTATGTTATTTTTCGTTTTTCCCTTGCTGCTTCAATAATTTTTCTTTGTCTTTAATTTTTGTCAATTTGATTGCTATGTGCCTCACCATGTTTCTACTTGGGTTTATCCTGTATGGGACTCTCTGCACTTCCTGGAATTGGGTGGCCATTTCCTTTCCCATGTTAGGGAAGTTTTTGACTATAATCTCTTCAAATATTTTCTCTGGTCCTTTCTCTCTCTCTTCTTCTGGACCATGATAATGTGAATGTTGTTGTGTTTAATGTTGTCCCAGAGGTCTCTTAGGCTGTCTTCTTTTCTTTCAATTCTTTTTTCTTTAGTCTGTTCTGCAGCAGTGAATTCCACCATTCTGTTTTCCAGGTCACTTATCCGTTCTTCTGCCTCATTTATTCTGCTATTGATTCCTTGTAGTGTTGTTTTCATTTAAGTTATTGTATTGTTCATATCTGTTTGTTTGTTCTTTAATTCTTCTAGGTCTTTGTTAAACATTTCTTGCATCTTCTTGATCTTTGCCTCCATTGTTTTTCCAAGGTCCTGGATCATCTTCACTATCTTTATTCTGAATTTTTTTTCTGAAAGGTTGCTTATCTCCACTTCATTTAGTTGTTTTTCTGGGGTTTTATCTTGTTCCTTCATCATCATATTCCTCACCTCAACACATCATCTCCGATTTATTGGCCTGTAGTGTGGTAAGCAGAGTGAGCTTAGTAACATTAGGTGAAAGCTCATCATAGTTTTGATTTTCATTTCTCTAATAATTAGCCATATTGAGCATTTTTTTCATGTACCTGTTTGCCATCTGTATTTCTTCTTTGGAGAAATGTCTATTTAGGTCTTCTGCCCATTTTTTGATTGGGTTTTTTTTTTTTGATATTGAGGAGTATGAGATGTTTATATATTTGGAAATTAATCCCTTGTCAGTTGTATCATTTGCAAGTATTTTCTTCAAATCTGTATGTTGTTTTTTGTTTTGTTTATGGTTTGTCTTGCTGTGCAGAAGGTTTCAAGTTTAATTAGGTCCTCTTTTTTTTTATAAGTCATCTTTTCATTGTAAGAACAATGCAAATTACTTCTGGAAAGAAAAGCTAGAATTTCTTTTACAATTTCACATGTAAATAATAATTAGAAATAAAACTTAGACAGAAACATAAGGAAAGAAAATAAGGAAATTAGGAACACTTGACAAAACAGTTTAGTGATAAATGTGTAAACCTCAGGTTGTTTTCATACTTTTAGTTAGCTAAGTAAACTTAGGCGGAGTCTTGTCTGAGTAATGAAGGCCATTTTTTTTGTATTGATGAATATGATACAAATGGGTATAACTTTCATAATTCTCTCTTGCCTTCCTGCCATGCCAAGACTGTGCTGGGCATAAAGAAATACATATAGAGAAAACAGCTGAGTCAGTCTGTCTCCAAAAGGATCTACAGCCTGTGATAATGGTTTTCCGCCCTCAGGAGGCCTTAGTCCCAGCTGGATAATGTGTTTAAACATGGAGTTTTGGACCTCACTCCCAGGAATTCTGATTCAGTAGGTCTAGAGTGGCATCTTAGGATCTACAATTTTAACATGCTTCCTAAATAATTCAGATAAAAGTTCTCTTTGGATCCTAATTTGGACAATGCTGATTTAGCTGGAAAGACCCACAACAAAGAAAAAAATTACCATTTTGTGCAACAATAAATATGACAAGGCCAGCACAAGGTGTGAAAGCTTAAAAGATGTTCTCACCCATATTTAGAGAAAATTACTAAACCAAGTCTTAAAGGGTAAATAGAAATTAGTCAAGACTGGGAGCCATGAGGTCAGGGTATTTCAGGCATAAGGAGATGCATGTGAATCTCTTCAATAATGAGAGAAGTGTGATCCTGGGAAGAATAAGTAAATCTCAATATCTGCAGTGAATGAGGTTGGTGGGGGTGAAGCAGAGAGGCCAGCAGGCCATATCATGTCTTGCTACGCTAGGCTAGGAGTGTGATTTCATTGACTGGGCAATGACAGTAATATGACCACATTTGAATTTATACATACACAAACACACACACTACTGTATTTATGGAATTCTAGATGAAAAGCAGACAGTGAATGGGAGGTATATAATATGAGATTCAGGGAAACCAGTTACTGAGGTTTTCACAGTTATGTAGGTGAGAGGTGGGCAGGAATGTGAAATGAGAAAATGGGGAAGCGAGGAAATGAACAGATGTGAGGGATATTGAGGAGGTAGAATTGACAGAATTTAATATTTGCTTATTGTGAAGGATGAGAAGGACAAAGGAGCAGGATGGCTCCTGTAGCTTGACTAGGTAGATACATTGTAGTCATTAAGAATTAATTAATGACAATTAAATTAATTATCAATAAATATAAACAGTCATTTTATCACCTGCTAGTAACAATACAAAGATGAGAAGCTGGGGCTCTAGGAAAAAGAAAATGTTTCAAGGATGTATTACAACATCAGTATCTATTAATATTAGTCTTTATATTTCTAAATGAAATTTTAAAGTAAATTTAAAGACCTAAGGGGTTTAAAAATAATCTATAAATAATATTTTATATCTAATTGAAGGCTCAAATTATATGTTATCTATTTAACTCAGCAGCTGAACTTACTTCATAAAGAAGCAAAACATAATAGGACAAAACTAAAGAATCACTCCAAGAAATGTCTATACTCCCAGTCCTCTCTTCATTTAAAGGGTCAAAAGAGATTGATCTTTGTAAATTTTTATGTTGTTATATAGTGGTAAAGGGATAAGTATGACAAGAATTCAACCAGCAGAAAAAGACACCCTGGCCCACCTGCCTTGGCTTAAGATCAAACAAACACAGTATGATTAATTCTGGCCAATAAGTTAAGAGTACAAGTGCTTGTGTCACTTCTGGGCTAAACTGCAGACGAGTAACTGTGATCTCTGGGTGATATCTCTCTCTGCAATTGTTGAGAAAGCAGAGTCACAAGGTGGACATAGTTGGATCACTGACTCTGTGCCTGGAGGCCAGAGGTTCCGGAGAATCACCTGGTTTCCATCAGACTTCATATGAGTGAAAAATAAACTTTTGGGTTGTTCAGCCTTGAGATTTCAGGATTAATTTGTTACCTTGCACAACCTAAACTATCCTGACTAATATAGTAAGAAATTATTTACTGATATAGGAGGTAGGAAAATGACAAGAGTCCTAGAGGCAGGCCCTGCACTAGTGAATGTGAGTGAAGTATGGAGCTGACTTAAGCAGACCAGACAAGCCATGTTTGAATGTTACCCCAGTTGATCATCAAAAAATACCTAGATTTAACCAGTGTTAAAAGAGGTAAGTGGAAAGAATTCACTTTAGGATCAACCCTCCCTTTCATAATTAGGGATATCATGACTCAGTTACATTTGCTTCCTAGCAGAATACTGTACTTCAAGCACAGCTGTAAGCCCTACAGGAAGATATGGTTGGGTGTGTCTAGGGTAAGTCTAGCTGCTCTCTGTGATTAAAAATTCTCCAGACTGTGTGAGTAAGCACAAAAAATGTTGTTTTTTTGGAGTTACTGAAACACTTGGTTGCACAGGAATAATATTCACTTCAGACTGGGCTAAGGTATGGCTCAAAAGATAGATTAAAAACAGGGTAGAAGGAGTTTCTTCAGCTCAGATGAACAGAAAACCATATTGGAAAAGTGTTCCCTTTGTATGCAAAGAAGAGAGTTGGTTGAATTATTTTCTGTAGCTAGAATAAAAGCTAGGCCACATCTAGAGCATATAACAGTGTGGTTAAATTGATCAATACATATATAAATTCTATTTGCATTTAGCTAGAATCCAGCATCCTTTGTATTTCCTGTGATTGAATTATTGCAATACTATGACTTTCTTTAGGCCTAATGAAAAATTAATAGTTTAATTCCTTATGAGTATTATTAATATTAATATAATGACTACAAATAACACATATCACATATTACTTGCCTGTGGCCTGTTTTATAATGTCAGTACTGACTCTAGTATTTAGATGAGGAATTATGTACATTTTAAAATATTAAAACCATTTCAATAACCATTTTACACACAGACTGAATGGCATAAAGTCTTAACAGGATATAAAATGCTTCATTAAGTGTTATCTAACATGTCTAAAGGAAACTCTCTATGCAAGAATTCTTTTTTTTTTTTTTTTTTTGTGGTACAGGGGCCTCTCACTGCTGTGGCCTCTCCCGTCGCGGAGCACAGGCTCCGGATGCGCAGGCCCAGCAGCCATGGCTCACGGGCCTAGCTGCTCCACGGCATGTGGGATCTTTCCGGACCGGGGCACGAACCCACATCTCTTGCATCAGCAGGCGGACTCCCAACCACTGCGCCACCAGGGAAGCCCCAATGCAAGAATTCTTTTCTTGAGAAGCTTATGTTTGATTATAGTCCTAAATGATTAATGTCCACACTTAAGAGAAAGTGGGAAGAACTTTAAGGCCTGACTTTAGTATAAAGATGTACTTTAAACATATAAAATAATTCACAAACCACAAAGGGGAAGTTATAACTCACAGAGGAATTTTATATTACAAGTACCTGTTTAATCTTGGGGTATCTGTTATGTACGTATTCTCTTCTTAAAGTCCTGTTTGGACCAAAGTGGTCCATACTCATCTACTCTGAGAAAAATGCAAAAAATAGTCAACTGAAGTAAAATACAATATGACCTAGAGTATAATCAGGGTCCCCCAAGCTGAACAAAATTACCTAATTTGGGGTGAGGTGTGTAAAATGACAACACGTTTAAACGTATCTGTCTGACTCTCTGGAAGGGAAATACTTAACAGAATAGAAAATGTAAATTGAAATAATTAAGGCACTGCTTGTAATATATTTTTTATTAGTAACAAAAAAAAGAATGTAAGCAGTACAGAAAGTAATCCTTATTCCATGTATATAATAACTTCAAACAGATCTTTCTAAGATTATTTTGGCCAGCAACCCACAAGTATATTTGAATTTAGGCCCTTAACAGATCTAGCTGGGTCTGTGGAAATAAAAAGGTACAATGGGGGCTTCTCTGGTGGCGCAGTGGTTGAGAGTCCGCCTGCCAATGCAGGGGACACGGGTTCGTGTCCCGGTCCGGGAAGATCCCACATGCCGCGGAGCAGCTAGGCCCGTGAGCCATGGCCGCTGAGCCTGTGCAACGGGAGCCTGTACTCCGCAACGGGAGAGGCCACAACAGTGAGAGGCCCGCGTACCGCAAAAAAAAAAAAAAAAAAAAATGGTACAACGGCAGGAAGGAGAGAGAACAAGGAGTTTTAGTACTCTAAATAAGTGGTTTTCTGTGTCTGGAAATTGAAAATTGATTCAAGAACTCAGCTAACATACATAACATAGAAATGATGTAGTTCAAATCATGGTCTCCAAGGAAAAAACATCTTTATAAAACCATAGATTATGGGCTGAAAGGTTTTACCCTGTTTTAGCCTCAGTTTTCTTTAGAAGAGAGGCTGAGTATGTTTTGAAAAACAGTTAATATTTCTCAGTCCTACCCTGTAAACTTCCTCATCTTTATTGACAATTTTTAAGTACAAATCTTGAAAACACTTGACAGGGACTTTATTTGCAAGTTTTCTGAGTAATGTTAGAAAACAACACCATTTTCCCTGTAAATTCTCAAAAAGCAAAGTTAATGATTATATCCAAATACAACTGGGATTGCACATGGAGGCTGTTATAGTTTGTTTTCTCTATTTTCTCTTGGACCATTGCACTTTGGCATTCACTATTATAAAAAATATTAAATTGCATTTAAGGGAAAACATATCAAGCCAGTCTGTTTTTGAGAATGGTAGTTGATCTCTATGTTATGCATTTATTCTCCTTCTGTTGCCTCTACCGGAATACAAGAACAAGTGTCACAGAGCTTCAGAGCAAAGGTAAACAAATCCTTGAATTACCCACAGAATGTGCCAAGTGTGGAGCATCTGCTATTGGGAGGCAGAATCACAGAATGTAGTCAAACAGAAATAGAATATTCAAAACAAGACATGAGCAGCAGGGCTGGCCTAGTAAAATAGGAAGGAATAGCAAATTTGATGTAAATGCTCTTTCTCACCCATAGATGACTCCTGCAGATTGCTATCTCCTTATAGGTTAGCCAATGCCTTCACAGTGCCCTTTGGTGAGCCACAATCCTCCATTACAATTTTCCAGTGAGAAAACTCAGTTGCAGCATAGTCCATCTAAACATATCTATCTTTATTCTATTCTCAAAGTGGTCATTGGTGACTTTAGATTTGTGCCTCACAATTTTCGAGGGACCCATTTACATTTTAACAGGAAGTTTTGAGAGACCTATGATGTCAGTTCAGAGAAGAGACTCAAATAGGGGAGACGGATCAGGAATACGCTCCCTCTCTGCTGGTTATGCCACTCATTTCACAATTGATCTATCAACTAGGTCTAAAGCATTCCAGATCTTATAGGACTGTTTTAGATTTTATTTTTATTCTTTATACTTTGTCTGTAGTGGACACTGTGATGTGCTGCCCAGATTGCTTCTTCAGAATGATGACATTTACACCATTGGCTACAGGGAGTACTGGCTGCAAAGGACTCACAGCTGTGTCTCCCTCTGAGAACTGCCCTCGACCTGCAGGAGCTTCTTCACCCAAGATGATACATCCTCCCCAGGGACAACCTCCAACCAATGACTGATCTATCGTGGGGGTTCAAAGACTTCATTGCCTCACTTAAAGGCAACTCTGGAGAGTTGTCCCTGCCCCAGAGCACTCAGTGGAACTGGCCGAGGGCTCTGTTACAAATGCATTGCAGTTCAACTTCTCTCTCCCACCAATTCTGCTACCCTCATTTCATTACCGATGCTGTTCCTGAGAACACTCCTCAATAAGGTTTTCACAAGCAAATCACCATGTCAGGGTCTATAACCTAAAACATTTTTCATGTAAATATATATACCATAAGGGCAGAAATTGTGTTTTATCTTTTTATCTATTAGAACTAGAATATTTGCCAGATTCTTCCAACAGCACTGTGGTTATGAATTGTAAGTATTTGGTAAAACTTTCTTAGGCCTGAGGTACAGAACATAACTGCCTGCTCTTATCTGCTCATACCTTTGAATTGCTGAAAACCAGGAGAGAGGGAAGGAGGGAAATTCCTCTTTCATTGATAATGCTACTTTTTAATTTCTCACATGTATCTGATTTAGACATATATAATGTTTTCCATCTGAATTGTATTCTTTACATGTCCTTACATGCCTAAAACTTTATGTATGTATGTATGTATGTGTGTGTGTATCGATCTCTCAACCACTTTTTATATTCAGAATGTAGTTTGAACCTCTATCAACTACCTCCAATTCATTTTGCCTGAGTTCTCTGGTTTGGATTGACATACCAAACCAAGGGTGGTAAATATCTGGGTCACCTTAGATTTCAGTGCCCTTACAGATATAATTAATTGATCATGGCTCCCAACACTCAATCATTTTGCAGTTGGCAGCAGCCCCTGGTGCACGCAAGTGGCTTCTTTAGCAGAATTGAGTTTTAGTCCAGTCTTGGTTATTTCCTACTCTTCTGTCAAGGAAAGCACATGTCCACATTCATACTGTCATTAATGCAAAATTGAGGTAGTAACTACATTCACACTACATTTAGGAGCTTTTCCAGGCACTCTAGTATTTGTTCCTTTCCATGACATTTCAGCTTCAACTTCCAAGTGTCATCTTTTGGATCATAGTCTGGGTCTCTCTTCTACTCTGCCTGCTGTTGACAGGGGCAGGCTCAGGCCAGTTGGAGAGACAGAAGATTTGCCATGAAGCTAATGAAGTGTAACCTTCAGGGGCTCTTAGCCCGTGCCTTCCAAAGCCCTGAGAGGAGTATTTTTCTTTTTTAATTTCAAAATTAAGATATTCGAAGTACAATTTGTTAAGTCTTCTGTATCTTTCCAATTCTACTTTCCCTATAAAGTACTTCTCTTGTCAGGTGGTATTGGAGTGACCACAGGCATTACTGGAATTCATTAATGAAAAGTTGACTTAGGGATACATTTAATTTGGGTTCAGTGACTTAAAGTCACTTTCATGTATAGCAAAGTTATTGCTAGTTATGCTAATACAGAATAGTTTCCATAAATACTTCCTCAATTTATCAGACAGGATAAGTTATAAGTGGAGGATTTTGTCCTTTTCAGTGCCTCACCACAACAGAAATGCACACAACAATGTGACATTCACAGTAATAAGACATAAAGTAGAAGTTCTCAGAATTCCTGTATTTGCAGGGCACACACTGGTAGCAATACTATAAACACAGTATATAGGTGTGTGAAGTCACATGATTTATGCATCCTAAGCATCAGTAATAAAAGACAACTTTTGATTAACCATGAGAGAGAAAAGACTGAATTATCATTCTATTCTCTTTATGTAAAAATTTTTAATACCATTGTCACACAAAGAGCATGCAGCCAAAAATATGAATATTATAAGAAGTGTGTCAGCAGTTAATTAATAAAGATATTATGCTTTTTTGATTTTATTATATTTGTTGTATTTGTCAAAATTTAAAAATTTATAATTTTTTTTGTGATTTCCTTACTCATTCTAAATAAACATTTCCTTTATACTTAACTATATATTTGTATTCTTTTCCTTAAAGAGTCTTCAGCCTAATTGTATGACCTTTAGGCCCCATAAAACATGGGTTCATCCCTCGGGGACTCAGAAATCTCTTTGCACAGTGTGGCTGTATGTTTTTCAGGAACAACAAGAGCATGTCCCACCTGGAGCCAAGTAAGCATTGTTCCCTTCTTGTCAGTTCTAAACATAAGAACGGAATTTTAGGGCAGAAAGAGACCAAAGACGTAATCTAACATAATCTCATTTTTCAGGTGATGAAACTGAAGTTGAAAGTGATCATGGCTTTATCAGGTCTCTAAGTCTTGTTTCAGCAGCTCACTTGTGGAGAAGTGAACAGGAAGTTGCCACAGTGCCCTAGAGCAATGGAAAAAGCACCCAAATTCTTGAGAGTGTCCTGAAGAGAAAGTTCCAAAAGTGAACTTCAACTGCTTAACAGTTGTGCTGAGACAAGAGCAGAGAGGTAGATCCCTCTGGAAAGAAGAACACATCTCTAATCAGGGACAGTGCTCCTGTAGAAAAAGGAACTCTTGTTTTTAAGAAATGTTATGAGTTAATTTCTTAATCATCCCCGAGAAATAATCTTAAAGACCTTGATCTTCAGATTATGGGGAGACTTTTATTTCAATCACTAGGTTTACTGTGTGGTGCAATAGTTCCTGAATGTAAAACTATAATCTCACTCTTAAGAAACTCTACTATCTAAGCCCTTCTATTTATTTATTTGACACCTGTCTCTCTTTGTCTCTTTCTGTCTCTTTGTCTCTCTCCACACTGTCACCCTTTGGAGTAGGTAGGGCACTGTTATTGGTGAAGAAATTTGAAGTCTTAGTAGCTAATAACAGGGAAGAACTGGGACAAGAAAGAAGGCCTCCTGATCCTCTTGATATAAAGAGAAGTGTCTTCTCTTTATATCATATGGTCTCCAGAATTAACAAAAGAATTCTTATTTTATTTGTTTTCATTAACCTGACAAAAGTAGATTTAGCTTTATGTAAGAACATATAATTGCCCACCTGGTAAGATTGAAAAGACGCCAATCTTTCCCAGATGCCAGAATTTTACTATCAATAGCTCATTCCTTTTATATTCAGCTTTAATATCCTTCTAACATCCAGAAGTAAACTCTGGAGAATAATTCCCAATGTCTTTGTGTGAATGAATTTGTATGCTTTATTTATTTCTTAGTTAAGTAAACTAAGGAAAAGGGGGGTATCATGACTTCCATTTTCTCTCATAATTACAGGTTTTGATATTTATAAATTATTTAATTGAGTTAATATACTATAATTTACTTTTATTTTTCTTTATTACTGAATATTTTATAACTAGAAAAAGACATGTTAATGATTATACTGATGATTTTCAGAATCACATCATTTGGTCAGAGTAGCATATCAGTCATTATGCGATGTTTCTAT
The DNA here is from genome assembly GCF_003676395.1 of Aethalodelphis obliquidens. NCBI lineage: Eukaryota > Metazoa > Chordata > Mammalia > Artiodactyla > Delphinidae > Aethalodelphis > Aethalodelphis obliquidens. The sequence continues at coordinate 196,237 of NW_020838012.1, forward strand.
CAGTATAAAATGAGATTTTCTTTGATTTTCATTCATGTCAAGAATTTTCTTGTCAATATTTGTAGTCATCATAGCAACTCTCACTTGTATAGTTTTTATGTAATGAGATAACAAAACCTTAATGCTTTTACAATCTCACATGGTCCCTTATGACAACCCTGTGGAATGATCAAAGAAGAGATTATTGTAACATTTGGCTACCAAGGGAACAGGCCCAGAGTAAGTTCTTTGTCCACAGGAAGGAAGTGGCAAGACCGGGACTCAAAATTGTGACTTTAAGGCAGTCACTCTTAATTTGTTGTGGTTTACTTACTGACCCCTTTGCATTTTCTTTTCTTTTTTTTTTTTGGCCATACCCTGCGGCATACGGGATCTTAGTTCCCTGACCAAGGATGAAACCCATGCCGCCTGCAGTGGAAGTGAGGAGTCCTAACCACGGGACCACCAGGGAATTTCCACCTCCTTTGAATTTCTGATAAAAACCATAGGCTCTACACAACAAAAGTTGTGTGGAGTTACAAAACACTCAATTCTATTCAGCTAGAGTGACTCAAAATAGGATACATGGCTCACAAAATTCAGTGAAAGTGCTCAGTACTACAGAGAGTATAGATCATCAGTAAATGTGAAAATTGGTAAGGCAACTCTGCAAAGCAGATACCATCTCTGAAACATTAGATTAAATGAGGGGAGGAATCTTCCTCATTTATGATAAGTTGAAAATGTTCCTACAGTACAGCTTTCTTCATTTTATCTACTTCAATACCATTGAAAAGAACAAGAGCAAACTCGTTCTTATGAGTTTGAAAAGTTCTTATTTTTCACTTTACAATGTGCAGTCTCTAGGAGAGCTATCATCATTGATTATCTGACACATATATTTTACTATCTCCTGTTGTAATCAGTACACTGACTTCAGTAACGGATTGCAATAGGATCTTGTTATAAGGCAGATTAAAGCTTTAGATATTTTGATTGATGATTTTACTTATAGCTACTTTTTTGAAATACTTGTAACAATTTATTACATTTTTTATCTTATCATTGACCACTCTTGCTATGGGTAAGATCCAAATCAAAAGCAGAAGGAAATAAATACAAAATGTATTATCTGTATCATGTTTAGAAATGCCAAGATCCCTTGAATTAATATATTATTCTCTAGGACCCTAATTTCATGCTACAAACTTTTTTTTTTTTTTTTTTACCATTTCCTGGCCACAAATGATTCTGTCTCTTATCTACGTTACAAATCTTGCTCTTTTTTTCAAGAGTAGGGCCTTCAGGTATCTTTTTCATTATTTGCAATTTGTTTGCAAATTTGTTTGACCTAGTAACTATATATATATATATATATATATACACATATATATGTGTGTGTATGTATATACATAAATATTGCTAACCCATACCCCAGTGAGAAACAAATTTACTAATTAGAGTAATGTGTTTTTGTATACAGTTCTTTTTATCTTTAACCATACAGTATCCAGTCTAATCACTGTTTTCCAAAGTTACTTAGGTCAGCTCCTTTCTTCTCCACTCCCTCCTGTGTTATTCATTTATAATATATTTAAATTCATTTGTCACAGACTGCTTTCTATCTTAGATTCCCTCTATATCTTGTTTTACTTTAAAAAATTACATACAGTAAAATTTACCCTTTGTGGAATACAGTTCTATGGAGGTTGACAAATATATGGAGTCATGTATCTACCATGACCCTTCCTTAAAAATCAGTTTCATAATCCTCAAAACTCCGTTATGCTGCCTCCTTGCAATTTATTTCTCCCTCCACACCCCAAACCCTTAGCAACCACTGATTTTTCCATTTTTTAGCTTTGCCTTTTCCAGGATGTCATATAAATTGAAACATAAACTATGTGGCCTTTCACTTAGCAAAATGCATTTAAGATTCATCCATGTTTTTTTCTTGAATCAATAGTTTATTCCTTTTTAAATGCTGAGTATTATTTTATTGCATGGATGTAACACAGTTTATTTATCCATTCACCAATTTTAAAGGACATCTGAGTTGTTTCTGGTTCTTGGCATTTATAAATAAAACTGTTATATATGTTCACATACAGGTTTTTGCATGAATAAAGTTTTCATTTCACTAGAGTAAATACATAGTAGTGTTTTTGCTCTGTCATATGGTAGGTGTATAGTTAAATTTATAAGATACTTCCAAACTGTTTTTCCAAAGTAAAAACCAACAAAAGTTCCTGGAGCATTTTTCAATGCCACTAGAAACATATGAAAGCACCAGTTACTTTCCATACCCGCTTGCACTTAGAATTGTCAGGCTGTTTTTGTTTGTTTTCTTTTTTGCCATTCTAATAGGTATACAGTGGTCAAAATTTTACCATATTATATATATAGTTTTTTTCTGTGATCATATTGAGATAAATCCCCCCCAACCCCAATACATACCTCTTCCTTCTGATGGTGAAATATGTTTAGAAAAACTTTCTGTGCTTTTTTTTTTGTCCATTTATGTTTAATAGGTATAACCTGTCTAACCTAATCAACAAGTTATCATATGTTGATAGAATTCACTAGCTTGAGAACATAGAATCATACCCTTCATAAAGGAAGTCAATATGAAGATTAAATGTAAAAAAGAATGTGAAAACACTGTAAATTGTGAACAGTTACATAAGTAATTGATTGTTATTCCAGTTAGTCATTCAATCTTAATATCCTTATGGACTGAGGCCATACAAGGAAATGTCAACCGGCTGAAAGCATAGTTTAGTAAGAGTCAACCAGGAGGGTAAGGATAAGTTCTTTAAATATCTAGCATGCAATGTTTCGGAAACTCTTGTATCAGAATTTCCTGGAGCATGAGAGGCAATACACAAATGGACAATGAATAGACTATATACAAAAATAGAACCCTGGTCCACAATGTGCAGCAAACAGGCTAGCAAGCCAACCTAGTACCTAGAGTAACTAGTCCAGGATGTCAGACTACTGTCTATATCAAACAGTCCAGGAAGCCAAACAATAATCCCCCTAACAATTGGCTTCAGGTGGTCAGGACTTGATTAATAACTGACCTAACTTTTGCCCCTGCTTCTAACTTAGGATCAGTGGGAGAAAGTCAAACCTCTAACCAGTCACATAGGATGTGCTACTTCTACTTAGCCTGCCTGCAGCTTCCTCAGGCCAACAGCCTCCAATCAGGCTACATCTTAATTCTTAGGCTCTTGGGTATGCTATAAAAAAAATACCATAGACTGTTTGGCTTAAACAATAAACATTTATTTTTCACAGTACTGAAGGCTGGGATCAAGGCTCTGGCAGGTTCAGAGTCTGGTGAAAGCCTGCCTCCTGGTTCACAGATAGCATACTTATCCCTGTGTCTTCATGCAGTAGAAGGGGTAAGAAAGCTCTCTGAGGTCTCTTTCATAATAACTTCACCCTCATGACCCAATTACCTTCCAAAGTTCCCACTTCCTAATACTGTCTTATTCTGGGTTGAGATTTCAATTTGAGAATTTTGGGTGGGACACAAACATTTACTCTATAACACCTGAAGTCTCCCTTTTTTTCCCTCTCACTATAAAGGCTTCCTGCTCCTCTGCCTGTCTCTGTTAAATGTGAGAAATGGGGCTGATTCCCTTGCTATAGCAAGCTCTGAATAAATAGACTTTGCTTTTTCTCATTTCTCAAGAGCATTTATTTTCTCTGGTGCTTTTTAAAAATGTATATTCCTAGGCCCTCCTCCAGACTGACTGAATCAAATTTACTGGAGGAGAGGCCCAGATGTCTGCATTTTAAACAAGCTCCTCAGGGCAATTCTTTTGCACATGAAATTTGAGAACTACTGCACCTAGTGGCACTCCATAGATCTTCCTCCTAAATTTTGTCGTGTTTAATATTCTTACAAACATTTGGATGAAGACATGGATATGGTGATCAGATTTGTGGTTGTCATAAAACTAGGAAAGTTAGCTAATGTAATAGATGTTAGAATTAAAATGAATTTTGGCCTAAAAATCTGGAAATATGGATACCACATTGTGTTAAATTTCAATTTTATGTATATTTACTTGTGTGCATATGTACATGTAAAAGCTGGACAATGATTCATGATAGAGCTTTAAAAATTTAGTGTAATGAACAGATTTATAACCACAAAGTCTATTAAGAGAATTAATATTTTTGTTGTATCCTGTGCTCATTAGGTTATCCAGAATATTACATCTGGTTTGGGCTTCACATTTTAAGAAAAAAAACAGTGTTTAAGGAATAGGGCTCAAAATAGCTCAGACAGCTGAGACTGTTTAGTCATCCTTTAACAAAGGTTCAAACTTCTGATATGTTATGCACAATCCAGACTTTAGCATTCATATCAATTATCAATTCTTTTGTAATATTTCTGCAATATTTTCTAAAAAAGATTTTACTTAAATTCTATCCTTAAGAAAGTTTAAAAAGAGCTTTATACAATCATGTAATTCTATAGGCAGGATGTAAATATATTAAAAAAATTAAAGTGCATTTTTAATGTGAAAATATTCAGGATTTTATAAGATTGACAGCAGGAGACTTGAGTTGTGCATCTGTTATAGCTCTGTACTCTTCTCTCAACAGCCAAATGAATCTTATTATAGAGGTTTTGGATTTTCAAACTTGTCTCCTAATCTAAGGTTAAAAACATATGCAGCCTCCTATTTGGTTTTCATTTTGTTTCATTCATTCACTTATGCATTTATTTATTTTTGGTTTCATGCTTCTGTTAGATAGAGAGAACTTCCAATTGTGTGTGTTATACAATGACTAACAAGCTATAGTCTTCTTCACTAAAGAAGCTCTGAACTAAGGAGGAAGGCAAGACTTTCAACTGCATGACTGACACATGATGGGGAGAAGGGTGTTTGCACATACATAGTATCTTTGATCATCCTTAGTCTAACCTTGTACTGTTCAATAGAGTAAACCAGCCACATATGGCTATTGAGCACTTGAAATGTGGCTGGTTCAGATTGAGACGAGTTGTGAACACAAGAATTTGGGGACTTAAAAAAAGAAATTATCTCATTAATATTTTTATTTACATGTTGAAATTATAATATTTTGATGTATGAGATTAAATAAATGTTATTACTTTCTCATATTTCTATTTTTTATTAATTTTAATTGGAGGACAGTTGCTTTACAATGTTGTGTTAGATTCTACTGCACAGCAAAGTGAATCAGCTATATGTATACAATACATCATCTCATTTTTTGATTTCCTGCCAATTTAGGTCACTAGAGCACTGAGTAGAGTTCCCTGTGCTATACAGTAAGTTCTCATTAGTTATCTATTTTATACATAGTATCTAGAAAAGTGGAAATAAAAACAAAAGTAAACAAATGGGACCTAATGAAACTTAAAAGCTTTTGCACAGCAAAAGAAACCACAAACAAGATGAAAAGACAACCTTCAGAATGGGAGAAAATATTTGCAAATGAAGCAACTGACAAAGGATTAATCTCCAAATATACAAGCAGCACATGCAGCTTAATATCAGAAAAACAAAAAACCCAATCCAAAAATGGGCAGAAGATGTAAATAGACATTTCTCCCAAGAATATATACAGATTGCCAACAAACACATGAAAGGATGCTCAACTTCACTAATCATTAGAGAAATTCAAATCAAAACCACAATGAGGTATCACCTCACACTGGACAGAATGGCCATCATCAAAAAATCTACAAAAAATAAATGCTGGAAAGAGTGTGGAAAAAAGGGAACCTTCTTGCACTGTTGGTGGGAATGTAAACTGATACAGCCACTATGGAGAACAGTATGGAGGTTCCTTAAAATCTAAAAATAGAACTACCATATGACCCAACAATTCCACTACTGGGCATATACCCTGAGAAAACCATAATTCAAAAATAGTCATGTACCACAATGTTCACTACAGCTCTATTTACAATAACCAGGAAATGGAAGCAACCTAAGTATCCATAGACAGATGAATGGATAAAGAAGATGTGGCACATATATACAGTGGAATATTACTCAGCCATAAAAAGAAATGAAATTGAGTTATTTGTAGTGAGGTGGATGGACTTAGAGTCTGTCATACAGAATGAAGTAAGTCAGAAAGAGAAAAACAAATACCGTATGCTAACATATATATCTGGAATCTAAAAAAAATGGTTCTGATGAACTTAAGAGCAGGACAGGAATAAAGCCACAGATGTAGAGAATGGACTTGCAGACACGGGGAGGGGGAAGGTAAGTTGGGATGAAGTGAAAGAGTAGCACTGACATAATTACAATACCAAATGTAAAATAGATAGCTTGTGAGAAGCAGCCACATAGCACAGGGAGATCAGCTCGGTGCTTTGTGACCACCCAGAAGGGTGGGATAGGGAGGTTGGGAGGGAGGCACAAGAGGGAGTGGATATGGAGATATATGTTTACATATAGCTGATTCACTTTGTTATACAGCAGAAACTAACACAACACTGTAAAGCAATTATACTACAATAAAGATGTTAAAAAATAGTGTATGTATGTCAATCCCAATTTACAAATTCATCCCACATACCCTCTTCCCCCTTGGTATCCATACGTTTGTTCTCTACATCTGTATCTCTATTTCTGCTTTGCAAATAAGTTCATCTATACTATTTTTCTAGATTCCACATGTAGGCATTAATATATGATACTTGTTTTTCTCTTTCTGACTTACTTCATTCTGTATGACAGACCCTTTGTCCATCCAGGTCTCTACAAATGACCCAATTTTGTTCCTTTTTATGGCTGAGCAATATTCCATTGTATATATGTATCACATCTCCTTTATCCTTTCCTCTCCTGACGGACAATTAGGTTGCTTCCATGTCCTGGCTATTGTAAATAGTGCTACAATGATCATTGGGGTATGTGACTCTTTTGGAGTTATGGTTTTCTCAGGGTACATGCCCAGTAGTGGGATTGCTGGGTCATATGGTGGTTTTATTTCTAGTTTTTTAAGGAACCTCCATACTGTTCTCCATAGTGGCTGTATCAAGCTACATACCCAGCAACAGTGCAAGAGGGTTCCCTGTTCTCCAAACCCTCTCCAGCATTTATTCTTTGTAGATTTTTTTTTTTTTTTTTTTTTTTTTTTTTTTTTTTGGGGCTCTCACTGTTGTTTCCTCTCCCATTGTGGAGCACAGGCTCCAGACGCGCAGGCTCAGCGGCCATGGCTCATGGGCCTAGCCACTCTGCAGCATGTGGGATCTTCCCGGACCGGAGCACGAACTCGTGTCCCCTGCATCAGCAGGCGGACTCTCAACCACTGCACCACCATGGAAGCCCCTTTGTAGATTTTTTAATGATGGCCATTCTGACTGGCATGAGGTGATTCTTCACTGAAGTTTTGATGTGCATTTCTCTAATAATTAGTGATGTTGAGCATATTTTCATGTGTTTGTTGGTCATCTGTATTCTTCTTTGGAGAAATGTCTATTTAGATCTTCTTTTGATGGGGTTGCTTTTTTTTTGATATTGAACTGCATGAGCTGTTTGTATATTTTGGAGATTAATCCATTGTCAATTGATTTGTTTGCAAATATTTTCTCCCATTCTGAGGGTTGTCTTTTCATTTTGTTTATGGTTTCCTTTGCTCTGCAAAAGCTTTTAAGTTTCATTAGATCCCATTTGTTTAGTTTTGTTTTTATTTCCATTTCTCTAGGAGGTGGGTCAAAAAGGATCTTGCTGTGATTTATGTCATAGAGTGTTCTGCCTATGTTTTCCTCTAAGAGTTTTATAGTGTCTGGCCCTACATTTAGGTCTTTAATCTATTTTGAGTTTATATTTTTGTATGATGTTAGGGAGTTTTCTAACTTTATTCTTTTACATGTAGTTGTCCAGTTTTCTCAGCACCACGTATTGAAGAGGATATCTTTTCTGCATTGTATATTCTTGCCTCCTTTATCAAAGATAAGGTGACCATATGAGCATGGGTTTATATTTGGGCTTTCTATCCTGTTCCATTGATCTATCTTTCTGTTTTTGTGCCAGTACCATACTGTGTTGATTACTGTAGCATTGAATTATACTCTGAAGTCAGGGAGTCTGATTCCTCCAGCTCTATTTTTCTTTCTCAAGATTGCTTTGTCTATTCAGGGTCTTTTGTGTTTCCATACAGATTGTAAAACTTTTTGATCTAATTCTCTGAAAAATGTTATTGGTAATTTGATAGGGATTGATTTGAATCTGTAGTCTGCTTTGGGTTGTATAGTCATTTTCACACTATTGATTCTTCCAATTCAGAACATGGTATATCTCTCCATCTGTTTGTGATCTCTTTAATTTTTTTCATCAGTGTCTTATAGTGTTCTGCATACAAGTCTTTTGCCTCCTTAGGTGGACTTATTCCCATGGATTCTTTTCTTTTTGTTGCCATGATAAATGGGATTGTTTCCTTAATTGATGTTTCTGATCTTTCATTGTTAATGAATAGGAATGTGAGAGATTTCTTGTATTAATTTTGTATCCTGCAATTTTACTAAATTCATTGATTAGTTGTAGTAGTTTTCTGGTTGCATCTTTAAGATTTTCTATGTATAGTATCATGTCACCTGCAAAGAGTGACAGTTTTACTTCTTTTCCAATTTGGATTCTTTTTATTTCTTTTTCTTCTCTGTTTGCTGCAGTGAGGACTTCCACAGCTATATTGAATAACAGGGGTGAGAGTAGATATCCTTGCCTTGTTCCTCATCTTAGAGGAAATGCTTTCAGCTTTCCACTCTTGAGTATGATGTTAACTGTAGATTTGTCATATATGGCCTTTATTATGTTGAGGTAGATTCACTCTGTGCTCAATTTCTGGAGAGTTTTAATCATAAATGGATGTTGAATTTTGTAAAAAGCTTTTTCTGCATCTCTTGAGATAATCATATGGGTTTTATTCTTCAGTTTGTTAATGTGGGTAACCAATGGATCACTGAAGAAATCAAAGAGGAAATCAAAAATACATTTTTTCCCTGTAATGATTTCTAATCTCATAGTGTTGTGGTCAGAAAAGATGCTTGTTATGGTTTCAAATTTCTTAAATTTACCCAGGCTTTATTTGTGACCCAAGATGTGATCTATCTTGGAGAATGTTCTGTGTACACTTGAGAAGAAAGTTTATTCTGCTGTTTTGGATGGAATGTCTTAATATCAATTAAGTCTATCTGATCAATGTGTCATTTAAGGCTTGTATTTCCTTATTACTTTTCTTTCTGGATGATCTATCCATTGGTGTAAGTGGAGTGTTAAAGTCCCCCACTAATATTTTGTTACTGTCAATTTCCCCTTTTATGGCTCTTAGCATTTGCCTTATGTATTGAGGTGCTCCATTGTTGGGTGCATAAATATTTACAATTGTTTTATCTTCTTGACTGATCCCTTGACCATTATGTTGTGTTCTTCCTTGTCTCTTGTAAATGTCTTTACTTTAAGTCTGTTTTATCTGATATGAGTATTGCTACTCCAGCTTTCGTTAGATTTCCATTTGCATGGAACATATTTTTCCACCCCCTCACTTTCATTCTGTATGTGTCCCTAGGTCTGAAGTGGATCTCTTGTGGACAGTATATATACAGGTCTTATTTTTGTATCCATTCAGCCAATCTGTGTCTTTTGGTGGAAACATTTAATCCATTTACCTTTAAGGTAATTATCGATATGTATGTTCCTATTTCCATTTTCTTAATTGTTTTGGGGGTTTTTTGGAGGCCTTTTTCTTCTCCTGTGTTTCCGACATAGAGAAGTTCCTTTAGCATTTGTTGTAAAGCTGGTTTGGTGGTGCTGAATTCTCTTAGGTTTTGCTTTTCTGTAAAGCTTTTGATTTCTCTGTCAAATCTGAATGAGATCCTTGCTAGGTAGAGTAATCTTAGTTGTAGGTTTTTCCCTTTCATCACTTTCAATATGTCCTCCCACTCCCTTCTGGCCTGCAGAGTTTCTGCTGAAAAATAAGCTGATAACTTTATGGGGATTCCCTTGTGTTATTTGCTGGTTTTCCCTTGATGCTTTTAATATTTGTTCTGTGAATTTAATTTTTGTTAGTTTTTTTAATATGTGTCAGCATGTTTCTCCTTGGGTTTATCTTGTATGGGATTTTCTGCACTTCCTTGACTTGGGTGGCTATTTTGTTTTCCATGTTAAGGAAGTTTTTGACTCTAATCTCTTCAAATATTTTCTCAGACCCTTTCTGTTTTCTTCTTCTGGGACTCCTATAATTTGAATGTTGGTACATTTAATGTTGTCCCAGAGGTCTCTGATACTCTCCTCCTTTCTTTTCATTCTTTTTTCTTTATTTTGCTCTGTTGCAGTTATTTCCACCATTCTATGTTTCAGCTCACTTATTTGTTCCTCTGCATCAGTTATTCTGCTATTGATTCCTTCTAGTGTATTTTTCATTTCAGTTATTGTGTTGTTCATCACTGATTGTTTGTTCTTTAGTTCTTCTAGGTCCTTCTAAACATTTCTTGTATCTTCTCCATCTGTGCCTCCATTCTATTTCCAAGATCTTGTATCATCTTTACTATCAGTACTTTTAATTCTTTTTCAGGTAGATTGCCTATTTTCTCTTCATTTATTTGGTCTTTTAGGCTTTTACATTGCTCCTCCATCTGCAATCTATTTCTTTGTACTTTATTTTGTCTAACTTACTGTGTTCATGTTCTCCTTTCCACAGGCTGCAGGGTTGTAGATTCTTCTTGCTTCTTTTGTCTGCCCCCTTATGGTTGAGGCTGATCCAGGGGCTTGTGTAAGCTTCCTGTTGGGAGGAGCTGGTGCCTGCACTCTGGCGGGTGGAGCTGAGTTTTGTTCCTCTGTTGGGCAGGGGCACATCAGGTGGTGTGTTTTGGAGTGTCTGTGAGCTTAGTATGACTTTAGGCAGCCTGTCTGCTGATGGATAGGGCTGTCTTGCTGTTTTTTGGGCATGAGGTGTTCAGCACTGGAGCCAGCAGGCAGTTGGGTGGAGCCAGGTCTTGGTGTCAAGTTGAATATCTCACTCTTTTCTGAGTCAGTTTCTTGGTACAGCTCTTCTTCCCTTTTCTCTCTCCAGGTCATGGGTTTGGGTCCTCAAGGATGTCACATGCACAGGTGTTTCCCAGCTATGTCTTGTATCAGAGTGAAGAGACTCAGCTGTTCCTGTCCTGGTCTGACAGTTACCTCTCCTGTTTCTTTTTACTTTTTAAACTCTGGATCCTAAAAATTTTAAATTACACATTTAATTGTCTTAATATGCCAATTTTAGTGCCTCTTCTTTTAGCAACACTAATGTTTATGAGCCCAGGCTCCAGTATTAGGTAGACTCATGTTTGCATTCCAGCTCCTCTCTTTACTAGGGCAGTTGAGAGGCTTGAATGAGAAGATGATAGCAATAGCAATAAAGATAAGGATCATTAGCACTTAAAGTAGCATTTAATAAGTGCCAGACACAAATAAATGTTTTAGTTACATTAATTCATTGAGTTCTCACAAAGACCCTTTAGGTAGTTTCTATTATTATCTCCTCCTTAAATGTGAGGAAATTGAATCATACACAGATTGTGTTAAAATGCGTTTGTTGGGGAAGCTGGTAAAATAGTCTTGTTCAGGCCTCAGAGGTAGAAGCAGGCCTCTGACCAACCTGTGACCCTGCCTGGGCTGCCCGCATGCTTACACACCTAACAATTTTTGCTAGCAAGTCAAATGGCACCTACGATAAGGAAGGGAATGGGTCTTGGAGTTTCTTGAACCCTGGGGATCTGGCCAGTCCTCCGGGGTCTGGAAGATCCTGTGATCCACATGGTGAAAACAACAGCATTGTTAGAGAGAATCCAGAGCTGCATTTTTGCACACAAACTGATGATGTCAGTTTGTGGCCTGAGATTATAAGCGGGAACTCCCAGAACTGCAATTTGAAGTCTCACCTATGGGGTGGACGCACCGCCTGGGACCTTTCCCAACTGGGGCTCCAGATTGCTGTCACTCGGGACCTCCCAGCTGCTGTTTGGATCTGGAAGTGGGTGTCAGCCCAATTCGGTGATGTATGCTTTGTTATATACTCTGTCAATATTCTTATTCCTTTTCTTCCAATAATTGTATATTGAAATTGACATAATATTCTTATTCCTTTCCTTCTAATGATTTTATATATAAATTAAGTTAAATCACCTTCTATTAAAGATTTGATTGAAGCTGTTTATTTGTGTGAGACAAGTGATTATTTTGCCAGCAAATCAAATGAACCTTAAAACCGAAAGCAGGCTTTCAGCAAAACAGTGATAAAGTTCTTAGAACAGGTGCTGATAATTATTTTTATTATTAATAGTTCTGTTATATTCCTACTTCTTAGGGTGAACAGGATGTTGAGAAAAGTGGCTGAGGAAGCCTTACCTGGTGCAGCGGGGAATTACATCTGTTCATGGGCTGGCAAGGTGTATGGAGAGTGTAGGTTGAGTTAAGAATTTGCTATAGTAGATATCATATTTAACAAATGCTTACAACAGTGGTTTTCAACTGGGGTTGATTTTGCTTGGTGTATTTGACAATATCTTGAGACTTTTTTGTTGTCAAAACTGAAGAGATACTATTGGCACATTGTAGGTATTGGCCAAGGACACTGCTAAACTTTCTATGTTGCACAGGACAGGACCCCACAAGAGAAAATTATCTGGTTTCAAATGTTAGTAGTGTTGAGGCTGAGAAATCCTGTGCTGCAGGAAAGAAAAAAAGAAACAGTGGCAGGAGGGATGGAAAGATGAAAGGAATAAAGAAAGGGAGGAAGAAAGAAAGGAAGGAAGGAAGAGAGGGAGAGAGAAAGGGACGGATGGAGGGAGGGAAAAAATATACGTTCATTTTTCTAGTCCTGTCATTTTTTTCTTGGAAAGATGACCACAAAGCAGTATTATGATTCACAGTAATATTACTATAACAAATGTTTAAGCACAAATTTATTATTTCTATATAATTTTTAGCAAAAGTAGAGTTGGGGCTGTGAGACAAGGTCCATTGCTAATGACTTTTCTACTCTCTGTGGAGTGATAAACCTGGGCAATTTGTTTCTGGCCAATAAAGTAATCAGTTCATCTGATCTTGTGGTCTTTTTTTTTTTTAATGTACTTTTAGAGAGTGAGCAAGGCATCACAATCCAACTCTCTCTCTCCCTCAATGCACTACTCTGTTTTTCTGAGTATAATTTTGAAGATTTCATCAATGCAGAATTGTACTATCTTTCTTTTATTTGGATGAGATTTGAGAGTAAATTCTGGACTGGAAAGAGATTGACATAAGGGTTTAGTTTTGACTCATTAATTTATTCCTCTTTAGTGAGTTTTGTATGTTAAATTTAAATGATGACAATTTCTTTGGTCTGGAGGACCATCTCCCTCTGAGAACCAATGCCTGAAAGCATAGATGGCCCTGAAATAATTTCTCAAAAGAAATAAAAAATAAGGCTATTTTGGCTATGAGTGAGTGCTTAAGGACTTCATAAAATGTGAAGATGTAAGCCCTAAGGAAAATTCATTGTTTATAATGGTTACATTTACATACTCTGTAATCTTTTTAGCAATAAAACTCAGTAATAATTTATGAACGCTATTTCAAGGAGAATAGATCTTCATATTGCTTTTTTCTTTATATGTACAACTCTAATTGAAAATTAGGGATCAATCATATTAAAACACATGGATGTTTTATTGGCTTTGTTTTTCAGGTGTCACAGATTTCATTCCTATAAATGTGTAGCTCAGTATTAATATGAAATTAATAAGTAGAAACTTCCATCCTAGTTTACTAGGTTGCTTTTCTAATGTCAAACACTGGTGTTTAAATTATTTAAAGGCCAGTCATGAGACAGAGAGCTGAAATGACACCCACCAGAGATGGCAGATTTTTGTGAAACACTTTGCAGTGGCACCACATATTGAACACAGTAAGTAAGCAAATACATTATGAGTCATTTATACTTTGAAATAATAAGCAGTTCTTACCAAAAAATGAGGTTGATCTGTATGCACTGACAAAGTAAGAACTTCAAAAACATTGTTAAATTGAAAGCACAAGTTGCAGAGCAACTTGTAAAAATTATTTATTTATGAAAAAAACCCTGAAGATACATATGTGTAAGAACACACATAGGTATGCAAAAGTATTGAATAGGAATAGAACAGAAGGCTGAGCCCAAAGCCATGGGCAGTGGAGAGGCATAGGACTTGCGGTTGTAGGTGTTATGTGCAAAGGAACTCTGGATTTATTACTGAATATATCTACTTTTATTTGAATTTTTTATATAAGAATATAATAATGTATTATTAACATTAAATAATGAAAAATAATTATATCAATAGCAATGAAGCATCTTTACATTTTTTTGTTTTCATAACCTCCCATGTTTGTTTTCACTTTAGGAGGGCAGACATATGCACGTTTGCACACACACATGCACACACAAACACACAAAAATCTTTTGTATGTCTAGAAATTAAGGTTCTCGTGGAAATCTTCATTTGCTTCTTGGAAAATTTGAGTGCAAAGCTGTTTGGGAGTGCATTCCTCAATCAAACTGGCTGAGAAGGAGCTTCTGCTTGCATAGGAAACTGTATTTAAAGAGAAGAATTTTTTTTTCTTCATGAATGTTAAGTTGTGCTAGAATGGTTAAAAAAGCTGAGAATTTGGCACAACTGCAGTTAATTATTGAGGAAAAACGAGACTTAAAATGTTGCAGTCTTATGATTCATCCTTTTATTTAGTCCTGTATGACCTGACTTCACTCTCCTTAGAGTAATTTGGGATTTGGAGCTTGGACTTGGGTTCAGGTACTCCTCATGCCTGGAGGGCTTGTTTGCTGATTCCTGAAGTAGTAACATTTTGCTTTTGAACCTGACAATTAAAAGATCACAAAAAGTACTCAGTAATGAGACAGAATATCTTCAGATGACTTTCAAGTCATTTGAAAGAGAGTACTATATTCTTGTTAAGTTAACACTTAGAAACATGGCCATTTATTTATATCTCTCATAAATTTATGGCTTTTAAGCTTATACTTGATACTTGGCAGCAGTGCATAAGATTCACTGAACTGATGAGTTTTCTCTCCTTTCCTCTCTATCCATACAGAGTAGAAAAGAGCCCTGCTGTTGCTTCCTAAGTCCTCTGTGAGAGGCAGACAAGTGGTGTTAGTGAAACATGCAATGGAAAAGAAGCTAAAACCTATAACCCTACTTTAGGCTTCTATGACCATGGAAATATTACCTAACCTTTCTGAGTCTCAATTTCCTCATCTTTAAGGTGGATTAAAGCATTGTTTATCTCACATGGTCTTGGGGAAATAAATGAGATCTGTGTGGACACATTTAAGGAGGAACTCCTCTTGTATGTCTCTATATGTGTATTCAACAGATTGTCTTGCAATTGTCCCTTTTGAGTTGTTTTTCCCACTGAATTTTAAACTCTTCAAGGTCTATGTCTTATTTATGGTCTTTGCATTCTTAGCCTGACACATAGTAGCTATTGAATAAATGTTTCCTGAAAGATTGTCAAGTACTGAAATATAAGTTATGGAGACTCAAAGTTGTTGAGGATTATAAAACTCTAATGGAACAATTTTGCACTGGTGCCATTTAATTTTCTCTACAAAGGGAGTACAGGAGTACTAATTTCCTTTTCTCTGGATTTCTTACTTCCTAGGAGAACTTGGCTTAGTATGACTTGACTATGGTGAAAGAGGAATATGAAATTATTACCTTACTTCATTTGTATTTATTTAGTTCAGTGGTTATAGTGCTTTCCAATATTTTTCATATCATGGCATGCATAGAAAATGACAATGTTTGGCAAATCGGGTACTTGGATGAGGCTTTATACAGTGCCTAAGGCTGTGGACTCTGTATACCCTGTGCTCTGCCCAGCCATCTTAAGGACTGAGAAAGAGCCATAAACCATATTTTGTCACTTGTAACCTTTTATGACAAAGCAGTTAAGAAACTCTGGGTTAGAGCATGTACTGGGTTGAATAGTGTCCCTCCCCCCCAAATTCCCATCCACACAGAGCCTCAGAATATGTCCTCATTTGGAAACAAGTTCTTTGCAGACTTTAGTTCAGATAAGGTCATATTGGATTAGGGTGAGTCCTAAATCCAATCACTGATATCCTTACAGGAAGAAGAAAAACACAGGGAGAACTCTGATGGAGGACATAATCAGAGATTGGAATGATGCACCTACAAGCCAAGGACCACCAAGAATTGCTGACAATACCCAGAAACTAAGAGAGAGACATGGAACAGATTCTCCCTCAGAGGCTTCAGAAGGAACCAAAGTTTCTGGCACCTTGATTTTAGATTTCTGTCCTCCAGAACTATGAGAGAATATATTTCTGTTGTTTTAAGTCACCCACTCTATGGTAGTTTGTTATGGCAGCACTAGGGATCCACTGTAAAACACAATACAAAATAAGCCAAGATCATGGATGTGTTTTAAAAACACAAGTCCAAGTTTGCCGATGTTTACCTGGCCATGCACAAACAACAGAGAAGAAATCAGTGCTCCTCATTACAATAATTTTTGAGATACATTTCACTAGACAATAAGATCTACCAGATAAACCCAGTGGTGTTGTGGAAATGCCTTAGATAATTGTTTCTCAAAGTGTGGTTCTCAGCAGCACCAGTGGCATATGAGAACAAGTTAGAAAGGCCTCTCCTAGACCTGTTGAATCAAAAATCGAAGATAAGGCCCAAGCACTCCAGCAGATTCTTAAGTTTTGAACTTCTTAGAAAATTGGTATATCCTTTGCAATAGGAAAGAGGGATTGAACTCAACTTTGCTGAAACAAAAGATGGGAGCATTTTTAAGTGCTGGGTGAGCTAGTGAAAAAGCACTGGATGATATTATGGGGAGTTTGGTCAATGTGATTAGGCCATCTGTGTTTGCTAACTGGCACTATCAAAGTTAGGCTCCTACCCTCCCACAGAGACTGGGATAGAAGAGTGTTATCTTCCTTGATGATTAGGGTTCAAAACATGGCTACCAGGTTCTTGAGAAAGACTTTCCTGGGTTGTGAAACTGACAAGAAGCTGGGAGATTATTTACATCTCAAAAGGGCAAAGTAAGAATTTACAGTCACAAAAGTTTTCTAAAGTAAATGCTCTAAGAGAGGTCAAAGGCCTATAGTCAGGAAGAAAACTGTCTAGGCCGAGGGGAACAGTAAAGTGGTCTTGGTCAGTTGCCTTCTGCACTTTTCCCCACATGAACATCAAAGTCAACTTGTCAAGTTGCATAAAGACCCTGTTGGATTTTTTATTAGGATTCTTGAATTTGTAAACTTAATCTTGAAAGTACTAATCTATTTTTCATCAAGGAGCATGGTTCTTCCATTTTTTCAAGTTTCCTTTCATATTGTTTTAGTAAATTTTGATGATTTTTTAATTTGTGTCTTATACAACTCTAATGAAATTTATTCCTAGATATTTGATATCTTGGGGATGGTATATATTTTTCTAAATGTCATTCTGTTGTATTGAAAAGTTATTTATTTATTTTTTGTTGTTCCTTTTACTGAACTCTCATTATTTCTAAATATTTTTATTAATTATCTTTAATTTTCTAGGGAGATAGTCATATCTGAAAATAATGGCATAGTGACATTCCATTCCAATGTATGTCCCTTATTGTATAGGTGAAAAAGAAGTCAAGGAATAGAGAGATTGAACTTGTCCATTTCTAGTAAATGATAGATATGGGATTTTAAGTATCTCTGTCTAACTCTGGAGTCTTTCCTTATACTATACTAACACAATTATTTCTTCAGGCTTTGTTTTTCCAGATACATTGATCAGTGCTCAAGTTTTTATTTCACTGTGTATGTTAGATGTGATATATTTATGTGGCTCTCTGCAAAAATAACACAATGAAGTTGCATATGTTGTCAATGAATCCTGATAATTGATTAGAAATAACAACAAAAAAGTTATAATTGTTAGGTCCCTGAAATAGGAGACTAATCTTACTATTCTAATCTTTTTTCACTCAGATAGCTTCGTGGTTTGTTGGGTATATTGTTAAGTATTTGATGATTGATTAACACATCACCACCACCACCCCTTCCAATATAATGACTAATGCACATGAAATTAACATATTTATTACAAATATTGAAGCCTTTATAATATGGGTTGTGGAAAGATTGAACAGAAATATTCAGCTTGCCTTCAGGTTTCTTTAATATTTTTTGTAGGCTGATTGCCTTGACGACTAACATGCTGTAACTATGCTGTTATGCATTACATATTGTTGAAATGTACATCTGCACTGCATTTTCTTTTTTCCTTTGTTTCTGTGTTTCTAAAGTGCTGAGTTCTGCTAAAAGTTTTGGATTGAAATCAAATCTGGGAAGCTTTGGCAATGTTGCTAAAATAATATGCCAGTATACTACCCTTTAAAGAAACAAGTATAGAGGGTTGATTGATTTACAAAGCAATTTGTTGTATCATTACTTGTCTTGATTGTATACAAATAGTTTTTTCTCACTATTTTGAGAGAACTATTTTATTTTTAATATTTTTTTGAAATCTGATATTTTAGTTGGCAACAGGATTAAATCACACAAAAGTTTTTATGCATAATCCTTCTGAAATCCAAGTAGATGTTTATTAATTTTCAGATACTTTAATTATATTCCTTAAATACAACATTTAACTAAAATCCACTTCTTTTGCCTGACTGGATCCTGTGTAAGAACAAAGCTGTGTTTTCTGTTGCTCAATCTAATCTAAATTGATGCAACCATAATTATATTTTTAAATCATATGTTAAAGAATTCTTCCAGAGTCATAGTGAGGTCTTTTGTTGCATTTTAGAGTTTAGTTTGTAGACTAGTCTTTAATTTCAAATGAGTGTTATTCCCAGAATGAAATTATAATTACCCTTTTATTGGAGTTCCCTGGTTGCCTAGTGGTTAGGATTCTGGACTTTCTCTGCTATGGCCAGGGTCCAATCCCTGGTTGGGGAACTAAGATCCCACAAGCCATGTGGCATGGCCAAAAAATTTACCTTTTTATCTAGTCCGTTACCTGACTTTCTTCCATGGTTGAAATTTTTAACATTGGTCATGTGGCTATGATGAGGCTCTAAAATATAATACTGCAGTTCATAAAAAACAAGCTAGTTCTCTTCTTGCTATATGCTGAGTCTCCCTTGTCTCTGTCATTGAATGAATATTAAAATTAATAGAAACCTTTAGAATTCAATATACATGTCTTGTCTTTGGTCTGTTTACTTTCATATATTAGATAAACCTAGAAAAGAGCAAGCTGGAACCAAAAAAATCTGTGTTAATACAGATCTCAGGAACTGATCTGGTTGATTTCCTGAAGTCGATCAAGATCCATTCAACAAAAATAGGAAAGTCAAGCCAGTAATTTGTTATCAAACAAACCTTAGAAGAACAATGTTGATCCTAAACATCTTCCCTTTATATCTGGTTGGACCCTGTAAGGCATGTGCTATTATTGCCATTTCACTGACAATAAAATAAATCTAATGAAATTAAAGGACTTGTCTAATATCACATGTGTGAGAAGTGATGGAGCCATGGTTAGAACCCAAGTTTGACCCCAAAATCTGTACTCTCTTTTCCTATGTCACGTCAGAGCTTTCACTACTTGTTTCTTCTCTCTAATGGAATACCTAGCAAGTGATTTTCTTACTTTTTCAAAATATAAAATTAAAATAAATTAAAAAGTCTTTGAATGATTTTTAAAAAAATGTTTAATTCTATGTCTGTAATATAAAGATATAGTTTGGCAACATCCAGAAACCTTGTCAGAATGTTCTCAGTTCTAAGGTCTGAGTCACTGTCAAGAATAAAAATATGAATTCCAGGTTTGATCTGTATGGGTATCACAGTATGGCCCCATGATCAAATTAGTGGATGATGGCAAAATAGACACTTCAGTTCATTCTATATAGAATCAGATACATTCCTCAAGAGTCAGTAATACCATTTGTTTTAGGTGATAGCTCCCAAAGTTTCCCAAACATTTCACCTTCAACTGTTATCTCTTGAAAACATGCAATTTTTGTTTATGTTAAAGTGAATGAAGGGCCTAAAAAAATGTATTCTTTCCATAAACTATTTCATCAAATGTTACCTTAAAAACTGGCAATTTTCTTTTTAGCTAGAATATAGAGTATTTTTGAGAAGATAATCCAGACTGAAGAAGCAGATAAGACAATCTGTGCAACCTGTACTTGGGAAGATAATTTTACTGCTTAGTAACCATCTGGGTTGCATGAAAGTTGAGCTAAATGGACATCAATATAGTTTTCTGAATTGTCACAAACTTTTATGAAAGAACAGACATCACAACGGTTGTAGGCTGACTATTTTACACCATTTCATTGTTTTTGTTCCTTCGTACAAAGTACACAGCATTTTCATGAGTCATTCATAGATTCCCTAGTTATTGAGCTTTATTTCTCAAATATATGAATGATTTTTGTAGCTACCAGTGTGTCAAGTATTGTATTTCTTCATTGTGTACATTTTGAAACATTTAACAATTTATTTACTTTCTTTGAATTTTTATTCTTGACTATCAAAGATCAGCTCTGGAGACATGCATATATTTGATTGTTAGCTGAATTTTAGACTCATATTCATTTGTGGGGCAATTGAAGGTATGCTTGTGTGTGTTCAGGGGGAGGTCTATGGATATGTTGGATTAAGGTCACATGCTGTGCTTTAGTTGATGTTTTCCTTTTTCTCCTATTTCAACATAATCTCGGAACATATTCTAATTTCTCCAAATATAAGAAGAAAACCTGGTCAAAAAAATCCTTTGGACTGGAAGAACTTTATTAGAAGAGATGGACTAAGTTTCTATGAAAGCAACTATTTAATTGAACAGTTGCCTTCTCCCCTTAGCAAACACTTTCTGCTTGTCTCTAATTTTTAACTTGTTCCAGCAATTTTATGGCAGTCATTGAACTACAAGGCACTAATTCACTGAAGCATTTTATGTAATAATGCTAACTCTTGAAAATAAGCCTTTCTCTTAAAAAATTCTTTAATCTTTACCAAATTAACAAATATGAGAGTGGAAATACCACATGAAAGAGTTATAACAATTTATTGCCATTGGACACCTTTGTTAATAAATGCTGAGAGGAAAAATACTTTTATCCATAAGAGAAAATATAATTTAGTGTCATCAGGTTCTAATATAAGATTACAAATGAGGCATGCCTTTTTTCTGAGCCTTTAAAAACATTTTCTGGAGAGAAACTAACAGATATAATTTGCTTTGAATGTATGTGTAATGA
The DNA here is from genome assembly GCF_003676395.1 of Aethalodelphis obliquidens. Lineage (NCBI taxonomy): Eukaryota > Metazoa > Chordata > Mammalia > Artiodactyla > Delphinidae > Aethalodelphis > Aethalodelphis obliquidens. The sequence goes on from NW_020838012.1 coordinate 217,542, forward strand.
AGTTTATGAAAGTAAAAGAAATCCAGGTATTTGTATACATGGACATTTCTATTCAGAAGTATGCTAGGTAATCAGTGGGCTAAAAATATGATAGAAGCCAAGGTAAGTAGAACAGTAGGAAGAGAGGTAAGAATCCAGTGGGTCCTAAATGTAGGTCATTGTAGTGCTAGAAATTAAGCCTTTTCTGAATAACATTTACTTTTTTAATATTTTTTATTGTTGATTCCTGCTACTTGGAAAAGAGGCAAAAGACAGTCTGTTTAAAAATGACAAAATCATCTCTTTCACTCAATACATCTCTTACATAAGAAGCAAAAAGAAAGAGGTACTTTTCTTTAAGCTGAGAGTTCTGGAGATTCTTTCCAAATATGATTTCAACAATAAGCAAGGACTGTCTTAGTCCTTTAAAGATAAAATTGGTATTGTCAAAAAATGTGCTGGCATTTTTTCTACTTGTTAAATGCCAAGAAAACACTAAACACTCTTTCACCATCCAAATTCTCACTGACTGCTATCTAAAGTAAGCAATAGACAAAAAATTTCCACTCTCATGGGGCCCTGTATGCTGGAGAAGATCCAAAAACAGCCACCAACTGTTCATGATTACACTTGTTACAAAATCGGCTATTTCAGACCTAGTGAAAATTTTGATTTCAACATTACCTTTTACATTGAACAATATCACTGAGAGGGTGCTCACAATAATTAAAGTAGGTTTCAATTGTACCCATGTTGCAGAGTATGTGAGAACTATATACCATAGGTCTTGCTGTATGTATTTGGTATAGGGAAAACAAACGAATGGTATGAGCTCTTGGAGGCCTTTTGGGAGTGGAGCAAAGGAAGGTGTAGATGATGCGTGAACACTTCAGAGCAGGGAGGCAACTTAGTTTAATCATTAAATGAATACCTTTAAAATCAGGCAGCCTGAATTCCAGCACTACCATATTTTAATGTATGATATTGTGCATGTTACTTATTTTCTCATAATCTCAACTTCTTCCCCTGTAAGATGGCCTTATAATAGTTACCTATCTCATAAGAATGTGATGAAAGTGAGGTTGTTTATGCTTGCACAGAAATGACTCTAAAATTGTCATCATCATTATTGAGACATCTAGAAGATTATTTTAAATGCTAGAGTCAAAAAGGGTAAATCTCATTTGTGTAGCCTCAGTTCATAGACTACCAGAAATATACTTTTGCTAGAGTCAGAAAGGGTAAATCTCATTTGTGTAGCCTCAGTTCATAGACTACCAGAAATATACTTTATTTTAGGTTCTTGACTTGAGTAAATACACCTTTCAGATGTAAATTGATTCCTAACTTTGAGTATCATAGTGGACTCCAGCTCAGTTGTTTCTGATAAGGAACTCTAGTGAACAAAAAAGAGGAATTTATTGATTCAACCCAAATGAGGATAAGTAGAAAACAGTACATGATTTATGAGTTATGTTCTATGTATTAATACATAGAATATGCTTTATGTTGGTCTAGTAAATATTTTGTTTTTTGAAACAAAATGATTGAAACCTGAAGGTGGCTCTTTTGATGATTTTTTTTTTTTTTAGATTTTAGACTGAATCGGAAGATCTGGGAGTAGGCAGAACTTTTGGAACCTCTCAAACAATGCTACTTCATTAGGCAACGCTTTGCTTAAGTTCCAGATGTTAGATGGAAATACAGCAGAGGTAAGAAGGGGTGCAGAGTCTCTAGGTCCTTCCTCCTTTTTGAACCTCAATATGTTTCATGTTCCTCAGCTTTAGGCTTTGATATCTACAAATCGCACTCAAAAGTTTTACTTCTTATAAGAAAATAATGAAATAAGAATGATGATCATAGTTGAAATAGCTTTGACATTGTTCCTCTAGAAAAAGAAAAAAAACAAAAATGGGAAAAGAAAGACACTCTGCCCTTTTCTAACTTTAACATTTTCTATTTTCAAACTGTTCACTGTTTATTGGTTGCTTAAGCAGTTGTGTAAAATTAAGACAATTTGAATGTTCATATTCATATAAGACATATCCTCTTCTGTCTTATATCTCTTGAGTTTCAGAAAACACTTAAATCACAAAATCTTATTTGACAATTTTTTCTTCTCCCTATAAAATAACCTATTTTTTTGTTATGGAAATATACAAATTTATGGGAGAAAATTTCTAAAATAGACCTCATGTCAATATGGCTGATTGATCTGGGAAAACTCCATTCTATAATTCAGACATAGATTATGTTGATCAGTAGGCTACAATAATATAGAAGTAATGGAGGATGGCAGATCAGTGTTGCAGGCCTCTAAGGTCATTTAATTATTCAGGAGGACAATAGAGATATTGATCAACTTTAAACCTTGTTAAGTATCCATGTTAAAAAATTAAAGTTAGCTATTTAAATAATAGAAAGCGACACTACCCAATGTTTCTAGGTAGTTGTTGCTATGGAGTTGAGAGCACAATAAAGATACCCCCAGTTGAGTCGTGCTTGGGGATGTTAGAGTTCCATCCCCTCCAGATGCCACAAACATTTCAAGAAAAATTAAGATATATGTATATTGTGAAAAATGTAATGCCAGTAAATTCAATAACTCAAAATACTCAGCTTACTGAAACTGATTCATGAAGAAAAAGATAATCTAAGAAAACCCTACATATCTATTAAAGAAGTGAAAAATGTAAAGAATAGAAAATATATAATTTCTGAATAAGTGGGTAGTTTGGAAGAATTAAAAACAGTAACAATCCAATAGATTGCATAAAAGGAAGAAATATAAGCAAAAAATAATAAATAAAAGACAAAAAATGATAGAAGGAAATTTATTAGAAATTAGATTACATAAGAAAAGAAATTAAATTATATAGTGCAGTATATATATATATATACACATATTTGTATATATAAAGGAATATAACTTAGAAATATTGAAAATACAGAAATAAGAAAAGATTTGCTAGCCAAATACTAATCAAAAGAAAGCTGGTATAGCAATATTAATATCAGGCAAAATAGAATTTAATTAATAGGAATGAATAGCAACCATTAATAGGAATGATGTCAGCACATAATGACAAAATAAAAATTTCACTAAAAGTATAAAACAATTTCACTTACATGAAATGACAACACAGTCTCAAAATATAGAAAACAAATATTTATTTTACTGCAAGGAAAAACATTTAAATCCACAATTATTGTAGAAGATTTTTATATACTTCTCTCATTAGGCAAAAATTAGTACAGGAACTGAAGATTTGAAAAATGCACTATCATACATGATGTAAGAGATATAGTAGAAAACCCAATTAGTAGAAAACTTATACTCTTTAACAGCACATGTGAATAATTTATAGTTATTTTCCAAATACTAGACCAAAAAGTTGTCTTAAGGAATTCAGGAGAATTGTTATCAAAACGTTCAATACCATAAAGTAAATTTGGAAAAATAAAATGAATGAAAAAGAATATCTAAACATGTCATTATCTCATCATCTAAATATAACTATTATTAATATCTGACATATAGATACTAGTATTTTTGTGCAATTTATGGCAGAGAATACTACATATTTCCAGAATCCATTCTCCTCTCTCTCATTTCCCTTTAGTAATAGACCACCACTCCTCTCCCAAGTTTTAAGTGGACACGTGGCTTCCCAGGTAAAGATTATTTTCAGCTCCCCTTGCATCATTACTCCCGTGTGAAATATGTGAGTTAGGTGATGAGCTAGCTTCAGCTGTAAAGTTGCAGATAATACCCTAGTTAGGGATCTGTGCACCCCTGAATGCAGTCTGTAACAGTGTAGGTGTGTGGGGTGTGTGTGTGTGTGTGTGTGTGTGTGTGTGTGTGTACATTTTTCTGAGGTGAGGGTCCATAACTTGCATCAGATCTGTGAACCTCTATTTTCAAAAATTAAAATTAAAAAAACTGTGCCCTAGTGGATCATGGAGCATCAAGATAGGAGAAATATTTGGGTTCCTGAAGGACTTCATGGGTTCTAGTTGACTGCACGTCTTGGTATATGTGGATGTTACATGAATGAAAAATAAGCCTCTATTTTGTTTGAATCATTGTGTTTTGGGGTTTCTTTGTTACAGCAGTTCAGTTTGTACCCTAAGAAATAGTGAATATTTAATTGATTTTATTCTAAATATAATCATAAAGCTATATTTTAGAATCTGATTTTAAAATTACTATAACATGAACCGTTCTCTACATTGTTATGTTGCATATGGTTCCATTATATAGAGGCCATAATTTAAAGATTTTCCTTTTGTTAGAAACAGGCTGCTTCTAATTTTTCTTGTGGTAAACATTGCTGAGTTTATAAACATTGCTGAGTTGCTAAATCATTTTTCACATTTGTGATTATTTATTTAGAATAAATATGTGGAAACAAAATGGCATTTTGATTTGTTTAAGGCCTGCTACTATTTACTTCATTTTATATTAATGTCACTAAAGTTTCTGTCACATAGCTAGTTTTATCCCATACCATCAATTAGATGTGCTCTAATTTATGCCCCAATGCTTACCCCAATCCATCAGTTTATCTAAAAGTAACTTAAAACTGGCACAAGAATCCTAACTATACAGCACAATAATTTCCCTACCAACTCAGAAGAGTGAAATCACAACATTTTCTCTAAGAAATAAATTAATGTCATTTTCTTGATCCAACATGTTATATTATCTACTGTCCTTATTATTTTAGTGTTTTATATTTAAAGTTAAGATTCTCTTTTATCATGAAATTTCTTAGAAATATAATTAAGCTATTCTTTGCTAATGCAGAATATTTAGAAAAAAACATAAACACCCTTATAATTTTAGCCCCTTCTATGATTAATTGTTAAACATTAGCAGTAAGTTTGTTAAAATATATTTACTTTATAAAAACATATCTACCTCAATTGCAGATTCAGTAAGACAAATCATGAGAAAATGTTCAAAAATAACTTGGAATTTCTTTTAAGTTTTCAAAAATAAGTACTTTTTTTCAATTTTTATTTTTAATTAAGAGGGTTCTACATCTTTTATCATATTTAGATAAAATGGGACCATAACAAGGGATGATTATTGCATTTTAATAATTATTAAAACATCAGTTCCTTATTTTAAATAAAGTACTATGTCTGAGGGATCTCTTTTCATTTTAATAAATTTAGAATATGGGTATGGGAAAAAGGAATTGGAAAATATTGACTCAAGGAGCACAATGGGAGAACAGAATTGCTCACTTTCTTCTTTACAGTCTTCAACAATAAATAGCTACTAGTGCCTTCATAACAAATTAAAAAAGATTAAAAATGACAGAAACTGTAGAGATTTTCTTGCAACAGTTTTTTTTTTTTTTTTTTTTGGCAAGCATGGAAAATGGGGCTTGTACTAAGATGTTTAATAATAATGAAATTAGTTAAAATTGAATCCTAAATTTAAAAATCTGGTCACTAGTTCTTTCATCAATCATTTACTCAAGGAATAATTAACAACTGTGCAAAGCATTGTTCTGTAGGAGAGACAATGTCCAGAAATAACTATAGTTTAGGGTAGAAATTATGAATGTCATATATAAGAGGAAGAGAACAGCCCACACTGAGGGGAAAAGAGAAGTGATGTTTGCAATACACTTTGAAAGACAGGGAGCTTTTAAATACCCCAGAAATTGAGAAGATGAACAGAATGTGCAAGAATATTTTTGTAAAAAGAGTGGGAACTACATGGGAACACTGAGTTACTCAGGTGAAATGTCTTTTAAAAAATATTTATTTATTTTATTTTATTTATTTTCTTATTTTTTTGGCTGTGTCGGGTCTTAGTTGTGGCATGTGGGATCTTCGTTGAGGCATGCAGGATCTTTCATGGCAGCACATGGGCTCCAGGGCACATGGGCTCTCTCACTGAGGTGTGCAAGCTCAGTAGTTGTGGCACGTGGGCTTAGTTGCTCTGTGACATGTGGGGTCTTAGTTCCTTGACCAAATATGGAACCCATGTCCCCTGCATTGGAAGGCAGATTCTTTACCACTGGACCACTAGGGAAGTCTCCAAGTGAAATGTCTTAATTCGCCATAGACTAGGTGGTTTATAAACAAGAGAAATTTATTTCTCATATATCTGAGGCTGGAAATCCAGGATCAGGGTGCCAGCACAGTTGGATTCTGGTGAGATCCCTCTTCTGATTTGCAGACTGCTGACTTCTGGTTATATTCTCATATGGAGGCAAGCAGAAAGAGGAAGCAAACTCTCTTGTGACTCTTATAAGGGCACTAAGCCCAATCATGTGGACTCTACCTTCATGACTTCATCTAATCTAATTACCTCCCAAAGGCTCCTCTTCCTAATACCATCACATCAGGCATAAGGTTTCAATATATGAATTAGGTGGGGCACAAATATTCAGTTCATGAGGGAAATGTGGTAGATGTGAGAGGAGCAGTGAGGAAAGAATTGGGGCAAAAAGTATTCAGCCAGATTATGGAGGGCTTGAATGTCATGTTAAGGATTCTGGCTAAGTTCTATGAGTGCTTTCAGGAATTCTACCCTATTACTACTATTACCTGACATATTCTACTAAAAAACAACCCAAAATACATGAAAAGACATTGTATTCCTTTATTTTTATGTTTAGCAATTTTGCTTTCTAAATTATGGGAAACCAGTTGGACAAAGGTTGGTTTTAAGCACAATATCCAGAAAAATGATACGGACGAACTTATTTGCAAAGCAGAAATAGAGACACAGACATAGAGAACAAACGTATGGATACCAAAGGGGAAAGGGGTGGTGGGATGAACTGGGAGATTGGGATTGACGTATATACATTACTATGTATAAAATAGTTAACTAATGAGAACCTACTGTATAGCACAGGGAACTCAGTGCTCTGTGGTGACCTAAATGGGTAGGAAATCCAAAAAAGAGGGGAGATATGTATATGTATAGCTGATTCACTTTGCTGTATAGCAGAAACTAACACAACATTGTAAAGCAACAATCCTCCAACAAAAATTAATATAAATAAATAAATTAAATAACTATGAAACTGTATAACAAAATAAACACAATATCCACAATATGGAAAATAAGGCTGACAAATAATGGAGTTATGGTTTTAAAGTAAACGTGATTGAAGGAAAGATGGCAAAATAAGTAGGAGGAAGAGACTGAGCTGAAGACATTTATGGGAAATTTTTGACAGCTATGAAATATCAAATATTTTTTAACACATTATATGTTAAGATTTGTACAAGGTACTGATTGAGTTATTTAAAATGATTTTTTAATGTATGAGCTCCCTCATGTATATATTCCCCACTAAGGTAGTCAGTCTGAGGTAAAATTGGAAATTAGACAATCACTCAGCACCAAATGTCAGAAAGAGTGTGGTGGACTTCCCTGGTGGCTCAGTGGTTAAGAATCCGCCTACCAATGCAGGGACACGGGTTCGAGCCCTGGTCTGGAAAGATCCCACATGCCGCGGAACAACAAACAAATAAACAAATAAAATTAATTAATTAAAAAATAAAGTGTGGTGTTCAGTGTACTGACTTCAGGTTTCTGCCAGAGTTCTGGCACAAAGTTGTATGATTGTGGGAAGTCACTGAACCGTTCAGCTCTTCAGTTACATTATCCTTATACTTATCTTTATAACCTTATATAGGACAAAGACTACCTGTTATACCTCCCTCCTGGGTCATTGGTACTCTCCAACACAATAATGCAAGGGAAAATGAATTTAATCTCACTATTCTTGTTCCTCTAAGAATTTCATCTCTCCCTAATTACATATCTTGGGTTCTACTCCTTGATCCTACTGTCCTTTAGTTGACACAATCTTTTTGGAAAATATTTACATTAAAATATTAAAGGCTGAGAAGTCCTGAAGTTCTGAGCATGTAAACTGTAATGGTGTAATTATAATCACCTTAACAGGATAAGTACTTTATCTTCTTGGCTTTAATCTCTCCACCTGTATTATTAAATGGTTTGCAAATTGATTGCACAGAAGAATCACCTGATGAGCTTTCAAAAGTATAAATTCCTGGGCCCAATCCCAGACCAATCAAATCAGAGCTATAGAAAACAATCATGGAAAGTAGGAATATTTAAAATGACTAATGAAAGGCTGCAGTTCTAGTTATAATTACAGACATAGATTTTGTCTATAAAACAGTAGAATTATACAGTGCCAGTTTTTAAAAGCTCTCTAGACTTTCTAGATACACTCTTTCACTTATTTTCTCTGATTCTCACTTAAGGTTGTTGTGCTTAACTTCAAATGGAAACTAAGCTGTTGCCTAGTACACATCATACACTCCACATAATATCTTTACTAAGAAGAAGAATAATGATATTCATAGCAGTAATAATAAAAAGAAAAACAATAAACATATTTGATTAGTACAATGTGGCTATTTTGGGGATAATAAGGTGCAATATAATATCAAATTAGTGGAGGAGCTTCAAGATGGTGGAAGAGTAAGACTTGGAGATCACCTTCCTCCCCAAAAATACATCAGAAATACATCTATATTTGGAACAACTCCTACAGAACACCTACTGAACGCTGGCAGAAGATCTCAGACCTCCCAAAAGGCAAGAAAAACTCCCAATGTACCTGGGTAGGGCAAAAGAAAAAAGAAAAGACAGAGACAAAAGAATAGGGAGGGGACCTGAAACAGTGGGAGAGAACTGTGAAGGAGGAAAGGTTTCTATACACTAAGAAGGCCTTTCGTGGGTGGAGACTGTGGGTGGTGGAGGGGGGAAGCTTCAGAGCCATAGAGGAGAGCACAGCCACAGGGGTGCGGAGGGCAAAGTGGAGAGATCCCCGCACAGAGGATGGGTGCAGACCAGCACTCACCACCCCAAGAGGCTTGTCTGCTCACCCGCCGGGACAGGTGGGGGCTGGGAGCTGAGGCTCCGGATTCAGAGATCAGATCCCAGAGAGAGGACTGGGGTTGGCTGCCTGAACTCAGCCTGAAGGGGGCTAGTGCACCACAGCTAGCCGGGAGGGAATGCAGGAAAAAGTCTGGAGCTGCCGAAGAGGCAAGAGACTTTTGCTTGCCTCTTTGTTTCATGGTGCATGAGGAGAAGGGATTAAGAACACCACTTAAAGGTGATCCAGAGGCTGGTGTGAGCTGCGGCTATCAGCGCGGACCCCAGAGATGGGCATGAGATGCTAAGGCTGCTGCTGAAGCCACCAAGAAGCCTGTGTGCAGGCCCTGTGCAGCCCACCACTGCGAGGGTCCCGTGATCCAGGGACAACTTCCCCGAGAGAACACATGACACACCTCAGGCTGTTGCAACATCACTGCGGGCTCTGCTGCTGCAGGCACACCCTGCACTCCATACCCCTCTCTCTCCCCAGCCTGAGTGAGCCAGAGCCCCCTAATCAGCTGCTCCTTTAACCGGTCCTGTCTGAGGGAAAAACAGATGCCCTCAGGCAACCTACACACAGAGGCAGGGCCAAATCCAAAGCTGAACCCCAGGAGCTGTGTGTACAAAGAAGAGAAAGGGAAATTTCTCCCAGCAGCCTCAGCAGCAGCAGATTAAATGCACACAATCAACTTGATGTACCCTGCATCTGTGGACTACCTGAATAGATAACGAATCATTCCAAATTTAAGAGGTGGACGTTGGGAGCAACGATATATATATATATATTTCCCTTTTTCTCTTTTTCTGAGTGTGTATGTGTATGCTTCTGTGTTTGATTTTGCCTGTGTAACTTTGCTTTTACCATTTGTCCTAGGGTTATGTCTGTCTAGTTTTTTTTTTTTTTCAGTATAGTTTTTAGTGATTGTTATCATTCATGCATTTGATTTTTTGGTTTGGTTGCTCTCTTCTTCCTTTCTTTCTTTTTTAATTTTATTACGTTTAATTTTTTTTAATAAGTATTTTTTATTTTAATAACTTTATTTTATTTTATTTAATCATCTTCTTTCTTTCTTTCTTTTTTTCTCCCTTTTATTCTGAGCTATGTGGATGCCAGGCATCAGGGCTGTGCCTCTGAGGTTGGAGAGCCAAGTTCAGGACATTGGTCCACAACAGACCTCCCAGCTCCACATAATATAAAATGGGGAAAATCACCCAGAGATCTCCATCTCAATGCCAAGAGTGAGCCCCAATCTATGACCATGAAGCTACAGTGCTGGACACCCTATGCTAAACAACTAGCAAGAAAAGAACACAACCCCATCCATTAGCAGACAGGCTGCCTAAATTCATAATAAGGCCACAGACATCCCAAAACACATCACCAGACGTGGACCTGCCCACCAGAAAGAAAAGAGCCAACCTCATCAATCAGAAAACAAGCACTCGTCCCCTCCATCAGGAAGCCTAAAAAACCCACTGAACCAAACTTAATCACTAGGGGTGACACCAAAATCAATGAGAATTACGAACCTGCTGTCTGTGAAAAGGAGACCCCAAACACAGTAAGTTAAGCAAAATGAGAACACAAAGAAACACACAGCAGGTGAAGGAGCAAGGGAAAAACCCACCAGACCTAAAAAATGAAGAGGAAATATGCAGTCTACCTGAAAAAGAATTCAGAATAATGATAGTAAAGATGATCCAATATCTTGGAAATAGATTGGAGAAAATACAAGAAACGTTTAAAAAGGACCTAGAAAAACAATAGAGCAAACAAACAGTGATGAACAACACAATAAACGAAATTAAAATTTCTCTAGAAGGGATCAATAGCATAATAACTGAGGCAGAACAATGGATACGTGATCTGGAAGGTAAAACAGTGAAAATAACTACAGCAGAGCAGAATAAAGAAAAAGGAATGAAAATAATTGAGGGCAGTCTCAGAGACTTCTGGGACAACATTAAATGCACCAACATTCAAATTAGAGGGGTACCAGAAGAAGAAGAGAAAAAGAAAGAGATTGAGAAAATATTTGAAGAGATTATCATTGAAAACTTCCCTAATATGGGAAAGGAAATATTTAGTCTAGTCCAGGAAGAACAGAGTCCCATACAGGATAAATTCAAGGAGAAAGGGCTTCCCTGGTGGCACAGTGGTTGAGAGCCCACCTGCCAATGCAGAGGACATGGATTCATGCCCCAGACTGGGAGGATCCCACATGCCACGGAGTGGCTGGGCCCATGACCCATGGCCACTGAACCTGCACGTCCGGAGCCTGTGCTCCGCAACGGGAGAGGCCACATCAGTGAGAGGCCCGC
>NW_020838012.1:228835-260148 GCF_003676395.1 Aethalodelphis obliquidens
AAAAAAAAAAAAAAAAAAAAAAATCAAGGAGAAACAAACCAAGACACCTATTAATTAAACTATCAAAAATTAAATACAAAGAAAAAATATTAAAAACAGCAAGAGGGAAAAAACAAACAAACAAAAAACATACAAGGGAATCCCCATAAAGTTAACAGTTGACCTTTCAGCAGAAATTCTGCATGCCAGAAAGGAGTCACAGGATACATTTAAAGTGATGAAGGGGAAAGACCTACAACCAAGATGACTCTACCCAGCAAGGATCTCATTCAGATTTGAAGGAGAAATTAAAAACTTTACAGACAAGCAAAAGCTAAGAGAATTCAGCACCACCAAACCAGCTTTACAACAAATGCTAAAGGAACGTCTTTAGTCAGGAAACACAAGAGAAGGAAAAGACCTACAATAACAAACTCAAAACAATTAAGAAAATGGGAATAGGAACATACATATCGATAATTACCTTAAATGTAAATGAATTAAATGCTCCGACCAAAAGACATAAACTGGCTGAATGGATACAAAACAAACAAACAAAAAAAGACCCGTATATATGCTGTCTACAAGAGACCCACTTCAGACCCAGGGACACATACAGACAGAAAGTGAGGGGAAGGAAAAAGATGTTCCATGCAAATGGAAATCAAAGGAAAGCTGGAGTAGCAATTCTCATTTCAGACAACATAGACTTTAAAACAGACTATTTCAAGGGACAAAGAAGGACACTACATAATGATCAAGGGATAAATCCAAAAAGAAGATATAACAATTGTAAATATTTATGCACCCAATATAGGAGCACCCCAATACATAAGGCAAATACTAACAGCCATAAAAGGGGAAATTGACAGCAACACAATCATAGTAGGGGAATTTAACACCCCACTTTCACCAATGGACACATCATCCAAAATGAAAATGAATAAAAAACACAAGCTTTAAATGATACATTAAACAAATTGGACTTAATTGATATTTATAGGACATTCCATCCAAAAATAACAGAACACACATTCTTCTCAAGTGCTCATGGAACATTCTCCAGGATAGATCATACCTTGGGTCACAAAACAACCCTTGGTAAATTTAAGAAAATTGAAATCGTATCAAATATCTTTTCCGAGCACAGCACTATGAGACTAGATATCAATTACAGGAAAAAAATCTGTAAAAAATACAAACACTTGGAGGCTAAACAATACACTACTTAATAACCAAGAGTTCACTAAAGAAATCAAAGAGGAAATCAAAACATACCTAGAAACAAATGAAAACACGATAACCTAAAACCTATGGGATGCAGCAAAAGCAGTTCTAAGAGGGAAGCATATAGCAATACAATCCTACCTTAAGAAACAAGGAACATCTCAAATAGACAACCTAACTTTCCACCTAAAGCAATTAGAGAAAAAGGAGCAAAATAATCCCAAATTTAGCAGAAGGAAAGAAATCATAAAGATCAGATCAGAAATAAATGAAAACAAAATGAAGAAAATGATACCAAACATCAATAAAACTAAATGCTGTTTCTTTGAGATGATAAACAAAATTGAGAAACCATTAGTCAGACTCATCAAGAAAAAAAGGGAGAAGACTCAAATCAATAGAAATATAAATGAAAAAGTAGAAGTAACAACTGACACTGCCGAAATACAAAGGATCATTAGAGATTACTATAAGCAACTATATGCCAATAAACTGGACAACCTGGAAGAAATGGACAAATTCTTAGAAATGTACAACCTTCTGAGACTGAACCAGGAAGAAATAGAAAATAAGAACAGACCAATCACAAGCACTGAAATTGAAACTGTGATTAAAAGTCTTCCAACAAACAAAAGCCCAGGACCAGATGGCTTCACAGGCCAATTCTATCAAACATTTAGAGAAGAGGTAACACTTATCCTTCTCAAACTCTTCCAAAATGTTGCAGCGGGAGGAACACTCCCAAACTCGTACTCTGTGGCCACTATCACTGTGTTACCAAAACCAGATGAACATGTCACAAAGAAAGAAAACTACAGGCCAATATCACTGATGAACATAGATGCAAAAATCCTCAACCAAATACTAGCAAACAGAATCCAACAGCACATTGAATGGATCATACACCATGATCAAGTGGGGTTTATCCCAAGAATGGAAGGATTCTTCAATATACACAGATCAATCAATGTGATACACCATATTAACAAATTGAAGGAGAAAAACCATATGATCATCTCAATAGATGCAGAGAAAGTTTTTGACAAAATTCAACACTGATTTGTGATAAAAACCCTCCAGAAAGTAGGCATAGAGGGAACTTACCTCAACATAATACAGGCAATATATGGCAAACCCACAGCAAACATCATCCTCAATGGTGAAAAACTGATTTCCACTAAGATCAGGAACAAGACGAGGTTGTGCACTCTTACCACTATTATTCAACATAGTTTTGGAAGTTGTAGCCACAGCAATCAGAGAAGAAAAAAAAATAAAATAAAAGGAAACCAAATCGGAAAAGAGAAGTAAAACTGTCACTTTTTGCAGATGACATGATACTATACATAGGGAATCCTAAAGATGCTACCAGAAAACTACTAGAGCTAATCAATGAATTTGGTAAAGTAACAGGATACAAAATTAATGCCCAGAAATCTCTGCATTCCTATACAAAAATGATGCAAAATCTGAAAGTGAAATTAAGAAAACAATCCCATTTACCATTGCAACAAAAAGAATAAAATATCTAGGAATAAACCTACCTAAGGAGACAAAAGACCTGTATGTAGAAAATTATGACACTTTTGAAAGAAATTAAAGATGATACAAATAGATGGAGAGATATACCATGTTCTTAGATTGGAAGAATCAACATTGTGAAAATGACTATACTACACAAAGCAATCTACCGATTCAGTGCAATCCCTATCAAACTACCACTGGCATTTTTCACAGAACTAGTACAAAAAAATTCACAATTTGTATGGAAACTCAAAAGACCCCGAATAGCCAAAGCAATCTTGAGAATGAAAAACAGAGCTGGAGGAATCAGGCTTCCTGACTTCAGACTATACTACAAAGCTACAGTAATCAAGACAGTATGGTACTGGCACAAAAACAGAAATATAGATCAGTGGAACAGGCTAGAAAACCCAGAGTAAATCCACGCACATATGGTTACCTTATCTTTGATAAAGGAGGCAAGAATATACAGTGGAGAAATGACAGCATCTTCAGTAAGTGGTGCTGGGAAAACTGGACAGCTGCATGTAAAAGAATGAAATTAGAACATTCCCTATCACCATACACAAAAATAAACTCAAAATGTAATAAAGACCTAAATGTAAAGCCAGACACTATCAAATTCTTAGAGGAAAACATAGGCAGAACACTCTATGACATAAATCACAGCAAGATCCTTTTTGACCCACCTCCTAGAGAAATGGAAATAAAAACAAAAATAAACAAATGGGACCTAATGAAACTTAAAATCTTTTGCACAGAAAAGGAAACCATAAACAAGATGAAACAACTCTCAGAATGGGAGACAATATTTGCAAATGAAGCAGCTGACAAAGGATTAATCTGCAAAATTTACAAGCAGCTCATGCAGCTGAATATTTAAAAAAACAAACAACCCAATCCAAAAATGGGCAGAAGACCTAAGTAGACATCTCTCCCTAGAAGATATACAGATTACCAACAAGCACATGAAAGAATGCTCAACATCATTAATCATTACAGAAATACAAATCAAAACTACAATCAGATGTCATCTCACACCAGTCAGAATGGCCATCATCAAAACATCTACAAAAAATAAATGCTGGAGAGGGTGTGGAGAAATGGGTACCCTCTTGCCCTTTTGGTGGGAATGTAAATTGATACAGCCACTATGGAGAACAGTATGGAGGTTCCTTAAAAAACTACAAATAGAACTACCATACGACCCAGTAATCCCAGTACTGGGCATATACCCTGAGAAAACCATAATTCAAAAAGACTCAGGTACCACAATGCTCATTGCAGCTCCATTTACAATAGCCAAAACATGGAAGCAACCGAAGTGTCCATCAACAGATGAATGGATAAAGAAGATGTGGCACATATATACAATGGAATATTACTCAGCCATAAAGAGAAACGAAATTGATTTATTTGTAGTGAGGTGGATGGACCTAGAGTCTGTCATACAGTGTGAAGTAAGTCAGAAAGAGAAAAACAAATACCATATGCTAACACATATATATGGAATCAAAAAAAAAATGGTCATGAAGAACCTGGGGGCAAGACGGGAATAAAGACACAGGCCTACTAAAGAATGGACTTGAGGATACACGGAAGGGGAAGGGGAAGCTGGGACAAAGTGATAGAGTGACATGGACATATATACATTACTGAATGTCAAGTAGATAGCTAGTGGGAAGCAACTGCATAGCACAGGGAGATCAGCTCAATGCTTTGTGACCACCTAGAAGGGTGGGATATGGAGGGTTGGTGGGAGGGAGATGAAGAGGGAAGAGATGTGGGGATATATGTATATGTATAGCTGGTTCAGTTTGTTACAAAGCAGATACTAGCACACCATTGTAAAGCAATTATACTCCAATGAAGATGTTAAAAAAATATATCATATTAGTTATATTATAACCCCCATTGACTGATAAAGCAGAATGGATGAACATATCAGACTTGACTTTACAGAGCCCAGTAGGCCTCAAAGTGTAATTCTGAGACTTTGATGGCTTTTACTTGTAATATGGAAATTTTAGCCTACCTATGCCTTAATTGTTATGTTTAATGTGTATGATATTGTTATATAATAAGAAATATATATTTGGTCTTCATCCCTGGTTCCTGGCACAGAGCATCAAAACCTTTGAATTTCTTTAGTGATGGGGTTAGAGGAAAGTTCTTTGTTATTCATAATAAGCCCCTTTCAACCATACCTGGCTTTAAGTTAATAAGGTGCCTCTTGGTGGGCCCCTAGATAGCTTCAGGATGGAGGCTGGATCTCAGAGGAACCAGCCATGTGAGTAGAGGATTAGAACTTTCAGCTCTTTCTACCTGACTTCCAGGAAGGCTAAATAGGCTGAAGATTGTGTTAATCCCCAGTGGCCAATGATTTACCCAGTCCATGAATTGATATCTCCATAAAAACCTAGACAGCAGGATTGGAGAACTTCCAGGCTGGTGAATGTGTTGAGGTGCAGGGAGAATGGTTCACCCAGAAAGGGCAGGGAAGCTCTGTGCCCCTTCCCCCATGCCTTACCCTATATGTACATCTCTTCCGTTTGGCTGTTCATGAATTATATCCTTTGTAATAAACCAGTAATAGTAAATAAACTGTCTTTCTGAGTTTTGTAAGCCGTTCTAGCAAACTATGGAACCTGAGGAGGCAGTTGTGGGAACTCCTGGTTTATACTCATTTTGTCAGAAGTATAGGATGTCCAGGATTTGCAACTGACATCTGAAGTGGTGGTGGTGGGGTCAATCTTGTGGGATTGAATCTTTAACTTGTGGGGGTCTCTCCTAACTCCAGGTAGTTAGGGTCAGAATTGAATTGAATTGTAAGATACTCAGTGGTGTCTGGAAAGTTGTTGAATTGATTGATTTGGAAGAAAACCTCCACAGTTTGGGTGTCAGAAGTGCTGAGTAGGAAGTGATCTTAAGAGATATAAATAAAAAGACTTGAGATGATGGAAAATACAGAGCCCAAAATCATTATTTGGTGTCATAAAACACAAATTTAGCCTTTAGAGAATTCAGATTATTAAGAAAAACTTGCCCATTAGAAGACTCTGCAAACATAGCCAAAATGTATAGACATTAGTCCTGATACTCAATATTATTAAGTAGCAAAATATGGTTCATTTTTCTCCTTACTTCTAGATTTATTCAGAGGAAAAGTAGAGGACATGTTTAAAAAAATAATAAAGTTTAGCTCTAATTGGGGCTCTGGTCAGAATAACAAATTAGTTAATTTTTTCACTGATTTTGTTCATTTCAGATTTTAAAAAATCATTGTTTTGGTAAATGTGTTTTACTGGATATTTGTTAGTTAAAAGTGGTTGTGAGTTCATGGCTGAAATGAATGTTACAACACTTGGGGATTTTAATTTTAAAATTTCAGATAGGTTCCATAACTTCCTCAGGCAGGTTTTCTTGGTCTGAGTATAACATTAACAGGGCTATTATCAGAACATACTGATAATAAAGTAAAATCACTCAACTCATTAAAGGAAAAGTGCAGATGGCCATTATTAATGATGAGGACAGGGGACAATAATCATGAAAGCTCTGAAGCTTAAAAATAAGTATCAAAATGGCTGTAGTGTTAATTAGAGACATAGATTATATCCATATAAACAAAACTTCAGATAAAGAATAGAAACAAAACAAAATCATTGTTGATTGTTTTAACCACATCATTCCATCTGGGTAATTGACTGACTTTTGTAATTTTCTTGATAATTCCAAATTAGTGAGTTTGACTTAAGAATACATACCACCTGGGACTTCCCTGGTGGGGCAGTGGTTAAGAGTCCGCCTGCTGATGCACGGGACACGGGTTCGTGCCCTGGTCCAGGAAGATCCCACATGCCGTGGAGCAGCTAGGCCCGTGAGCCATGGCTGCTGAACCTGCGCGTCCGGAGCCTGTGCTCCGCAACGGGAGAGGCCACAACAGTGAGAGGCCCACGTACTGCAAAAAAAAAAAAAAAAAAAAAAAAAAACCTACCATCACTTTATAACTTACCTGTAAATAAAAAAAAAGAAAGAAAAAGAATATCTACCAGTTTCCTTTCTCACAGAGTTGGAGCTTAATTAGAATCCTTCAGAAGAATTAACAGAAAACTGCAAAGCTTTTTAACACAAAATTTTAGGTTAAAGCTTTTTCAGAAAAAGAAATTAAAGTAGAAGACCCATGATTTCTTAGCCATAACACTTTTACTAATATCTAGGTGAACTTATTAAAACAAAATAGAACAAAGGACAATAATAAAAATAATCCACATTATTTTCCCAATTAGGTAAATGTATATATCATTATTATTATTTTAAAAGTCATATTTGCCATTTCATATATATGTACAATGCTTCTGTCAGCATTGTCTGGACAAGGTAACCTAAATTCTCACTGCTTTAATGCATATTTGCACTGTCAGTTGGTGTTCTCACAGACCATGAAGTTGAACATTAGGCCCTAAAAATATCCAGATGCAAAGAAATAAAAATGTTGAAACATTAGGGGCATGGGGGAAGTTTTTATTTTATAAATGTAATTAGAAACAAGCTAATTTTACCCCAAAAGGCACAAAACAGACTTAAAAATAAATAAAATTTTAAAAGAGCAAATTAAGGAGGAAATTCATTCCTCTTATTATTGAACTCTTTTTGAAAATGAAATATTCTACATCAGATCATTAATAGAAATATAGGTTTGGATGTGTCTGTTATGTAATATTATAGGTAGAGACTTTGCCCACCACCCATTTTAAAGCAAAATAGAGTTTTGCACTGAAAAATCATCAATAAAATGTTCAGAACCTGATCTTACATTTTGCTTTAAAATGCATAAATTCTATAAAAGAAAGGCAAAATGTCAGCAGGAAAAACAGTCATTAATGTCTTTACTGGTCTAAGTTTTCTTCTTTCTGGATGAGAACATACAAATCAGAGTCGTCCTCAATTTAAAAAAAAAAAAAAAAAGGAAAAGAAAAAAAGAAAGTTTAAGAAATTTAAACTTTCACTTCACCTATTGAATAGGGTTTAATTCCACTCTACCCTGGGTAGAAAAACAACATATTCAGGGAAATGCTTTTCTGAACTTCCCTTATCTACCTAAAGACAGATCCTCCAAAAGGAACTCAATTGTCATAAATTCCCTGCCAGGGTATTTCATCAAGCAGGGAAAATTGTCTCTTACCACAGAAGAGGAAACTAGAAGTTGACACCACACTCAGACAAACTTTGTCACAAACTATCATACCTCCCATCTATTCTTCTAATGGCCAATTCATCTTTCCTGAAACTCATTTACTCTCCCCTAGGTTGCCTACAGCCTCCTTCCCTTCCATTATTAAGAGGCTATATAAGCTCTTGAATCTCATCACTTTTCGGGGTATTCAGTTTTTTTTCCCATGCTGTCCCCGTGCACATAAATATTAAAAAATAATAAATTTGTATACCTTTTCTCCTGTTAACCTGCTTATTCTCACTTTATTTCATAGATCTGGCTATCAAACCTAGGTGGGTAGAGGGAAATTCTTTCCTCCTCTGCGTATACAAACTATTATCATTTCAAAATATTATTTTTTGTATTAAGTCCTAAAAATCCAATGTGTGGATTATACCTGTGAATGAAAAATATTTCCTGCCAAATCAGTAAACAAAGGATGTTGCTATGAAGCCATCACATTATAGCTGCCCGGATGAGTGAGCTCTGAGGAAACTCAGGATGGAGACAAATGGGCTTCCCCTGCCAAGCCCTCAGCCACTACAGTCACCCCCAACTGTGCACCCTGAGGAAATTCAGGGTAGAGAAAATCAGGACACTGGCCCCAGATAGCTGAGGTACATATCAAATGAATGATTTCAGTGAGCCCAGACTCTTGCATCTTTGCATACATGGAAAAGCACTAAATTTCTTAACTTGAGATATCCAATTTTCTTTAATTAACAGTAAGCTTTTGATGATCTAACTACCTGGTCTTTGTTGCAAAACTCCTATGTATCCTGTCTCCCCCACGCCCCCCTTGTCTCTTTGGAACAGTCTCTCAGAGTTATCTGAGATGCTTCATCCTGGGCTTGAAGTCCTCAGAATGTCCACTGAATAAAACATAATTCTCAAGTTTTTGGTTGTATAATTTTTTAGCCAGCAGACCTATAGCACATCTCAATTTGGACTAGCCACATTTCAAGTCTCAATAACCACACGTGGCTATTGGCTACCATATTGAAGAGCACAGATCTAGAGCAATCTGCTTAAAATTCAGTGCTGTCCCATGATGCCTATGGGATATAGAGTCTTCACTAATGTTCAGTTTCCTCATCTATAAAATGAGAATAATAAAATTCATCAACTTGACATGAGGATTAAAGAAATTCTGTAGGTAAAGTACTTATCACACCACCTGGCAAAAAAAAAAAAAAAAGCTCTCAATAAATGTTAGATTTTTAAAAAATAATTCTATAGTCGTGTTTTGTTTTTCCAATCCCAATATAAGATTATAGCAGTACTCAACACTATTTTATGTATGTATGTATGTATGTATGTATTTATTTATAGTTGATTTATAGTATTAGTTTCAGGTGTACAACATAGTGACTCAAAATTTTTATAGATTATACTCTATTTATAATTATTATAAAATATTGGATATATTCCCTGTGATGTGCACTAAACCCTCATTTGTTTTATACAGAGTAGTATGTACCTCAATAAATGTTAGATTTTTGTAGTTATTGTTGTATTAAAAAGGAAGAGCTAATGATATAACTGAATGTGTTGTGAGGAGGTCAGAAATATTTTCTTACAAACTGAGGAAACCAAGTTTTGATTGTAGGTTAATCTTTAATCAAAGAACAGGGAATCCTCACACTCCATGTTAAAAATTATGCTTATAATATTAAGCCAATTTGGAATAAGCAAAAAAAAATCACTAATGTCTCCAATGGAAAATTTTTCATTGTTTAGAGCACACCTTCTGAGTTTTCTGAGTCTAGCAGTCTAGCATTTCATTGTCTCTGAGCTATTTTACAACTCTGAAAACTGTAGATAACTGATAGCATTGCAAAATAATTCTTGTTCTTAGACATGCAAATAAATTCTGTCTGGTGGAGGTTCAATTGACTCTTCCCCTCTCTTCCCATGGGAAAAAGTCAGTTTTGCATCAATTTGTAAATTTCTGTTTTTTTTTTTTAACATCTTTATTGGAGTATAATTGCTTTCCAATGGTGTGTTAGTTTCTGCTTTATAACAAAGTGAACCAGCTATACATATACATATATCCCCATATCTCCTACCTCCTGCGTCTTGCTCTCACCCTCCCTATCCCACCCCTCTAGGTGGTCACAAAGCACCGAGTTGATCTCCCTGTGCTATGTGGCTGCTTCCCACTAGCTATCTATTTTACATTTGTTTTTTCTACATTTCTTCACTAAGGAAAGTTTACTCCATATAAATTTGTGCTTTTTTGAATTTTCATTTGAACAAATTATAACATTTACCTGATTTCCTCATTAATAATTAGTTAAATAAAATGTTTAATATGTGTTCATTTTGTATCTTTATGAGAGTCTTGGTTATACCCCTTTTGGATAATTATCCTTTAACATAGTTATCTAGCATTATATTATCAGATTTATAAGAACGACCATGAGCTCTGTCTACAAATTTGCACTTGCCATCTACCTCTACAAGGATTAAATCATGTGCTGCTGCAGCTACTGTCTTTCAATAACCCCTGAAAGGAGTTCAGGGTGGAGAGCAGAAATGAGGCACTCTGTGTTCTGGGAAAAACTGGCAGAACAGGTCTTCGGATATTTTCAGGAGCTGATTTTATGAGCCCAATTCTTGTATCTCTTCATATCTAGAAAAGCACTAATATCCTTCATGGTGATGACTGCTCCTCGTGACTAGAAGAAACCTGCAAAAAAATGTGTGCTTGATCGTATGTACTCCCCCTTCACCATAATCACATATATACTGACCTTCCCGCCTACTTCTTTGGAGCAGTTTCTCAGAGCAATTTGAAATTCTGTCTCCCAGGCTATAGTCCTCATTTTGCTCCAAATAAAGCTTAACTCACAACTCTCATGTTGTGCACTTTTTTTTTTTTGTCAACAGCTGAATAAAAATTCCCTAAACTTTAAAGAATTAGGATTCCCTCTTTTCTATTCTTGATTTTGTTGTGATAATACATGGTTAGAATCTTTCTGTGAAAGGTTCTGTGACACAAATAGTGTATAAGCTTTGCCTTTGCAAACACCACAGAACAGGGGGAAATAAATAAATGATTATGAAACAAATTAGTGTTCTGACATAAGTGTGTACAAGTTGCTGGAAGTCATTAGCTGGCAGAAGTGATGGGTGGAGGTGTTCAGGAGATGCTTCACTTGAGGCAGAAGTATTTGAACTAAGATGGGAAGCTGAAAATGAAATCTTAGGGTGAAAAAAATGACAGCAAGTTCATTTTGGGCACATGGTGTGATGTATGTGAATCTTGTATTTCTTCTTTCTCCCTGATTTTATAGCTAAATTGATTAATTAAGTGCCTCCATAAGATTCTTTTGCTTTTATGGCCTAAATGCATAAATCTGGCAAGTTCATATAACCTTTTATAGCAATTCAAAACTATTAGGGCTATTTCTTCTGACTTACATCAGGCTGAATAAACATAGTCTGATCAAGTGGAAATTTGTTATGGTGTCTTTCTCTGCTTTTTAAAGTAATCAAAACAGAGTTCTTGAAGCCTGAGTGTCTCACCTGTGCTGCCTAATGGCTCATTTATTTTGTTTATCTTGCTTTTGGGAAAATCAGAGGTAGCTTGACATTTGCATTGTTAATAAATTGCTTGCAAATTACACTGGTAGTTCACTTGGTCTAGATCAGTGACTTATGTTTGAACAGGGTTATCTGACCATTGCTGTTATGATTACATATCTTCAAAGAGTCATGCTTTCTCATGTAAAACAAAGAATGTTGTCCACCATCTTGTTCTACAAGAATTGAGAAATTAGTCACTGTAGTCACTGACCTACTGCATACCCTAGAAAAGAATTCAGGAAAAAGATTAAGAATAAGACACGCTGTGCTCTGGGAAAACTAACAGATCAGGCCCTCAGAGAGTTAGATATATTCAGGAGAAATTTTTAGGTACCCAAAGTTTTGCATCTTCTCATACTTAGAAAAGCACTAAAATTATTAACTGAGATATCTGATCCTTGTGACTAGCAGTAATCTTTCAGTGAGATCTTGACTTTACTACATATAGTGTCTCCCCTCCTATCTCTTCAGTTTTTCAGAGCTATCTGAGAGGCTGCCTCCCAGGTTATAGTGCTCAGAAAGACAATAAATAAACTCAGTTCACAGCTCTTATACTGCAAGTTTTCTTTTCCAAGTTGACACATATAAGGGGTGTGGGTGTGTATGTATGTGTGTGTGTATATATATATATATATATATATATATATATATATATATATATATATGTACATATATATGTCCCTTATATATGACAGATCTTAGTATCCATCTTCATAATTTTCTTCTTCATTCTAAGTCCTTATGGTACCAGGTCTATAAAACATCTCATTTGCACATCTCATTGTTGGATTAGTCATTCTGTTTGGCTTCTGTATTCCAAAAACTGACATGCTGGTAGATATTATCATCTAACTGATTAACCAAGAAGGAAATCCAGGATACTATTTTAATCTATTCTGTCTCTTCTGTCTTATTCAATCAATCACCAAATTCAAAACTTGAATTTTGATTCAAATTTTCATCTGAATTAGTCTTCTTTATTCCCAAGGTCTGTGATCCAGTTTATCCCTTCATCATAATTCACATAGATTTTAATTTATTAACTCTTTCCCCTATCTTTAGTCTATCTCTTCTCTAACTATCCTGTAAACTCGTGCTTCCCAATTATTTTTACTTCATGGATCTTGTAGAAAAAGTAAATTTGTAAAGCATACTAGGATAAAATAATGGACTGCTCATTTGGTAGTGACTGGCTCAGGAGGCTTAATCCATCCTGAGGACTGAGTAGAATACATATTTTAAAAGACTTACAACCTTGAAGACACAACAGTGTACTGCTGTATGTTATTGGGAAGCTCTTTGGAGGGATTCAGTACAGGCGTCCCCGAGATGTACCATTTTGATATGTAGATCATTTTGAGCTAAAGGAAATCTAAATCCTGCAGGCTAAAGATAAACTACTGCCCCTCCCTTAACTACCTTGAAGAATTTAAATTTGAAACTTTTCCCAGAAAAAGAATTATTACCAAAGATAACTTTTATATACCATTGTGTATTGGCAATGGTAATTATACCATTAAGTATACACAAAGCAATGGTATAGTTATCAAATATCTGCCCTTCTTGTCATCCTGTGAATGACTCTCCTGTCCTTGAAGCTCCAGGCTTCTAACCCATTCTTTAGCTCAGGATTGCATATATATCTCATTTTACTTTTCTGTCTTTGAACCTGTTATGTATTGTATTGGCCAAAAAGTTCATTCGTTTTTTCCCATAGGATGTTATGGAAAAACCTGAATGAAAATTTTGGCCAATCCAAATGTGGGGTCTCTGAACTTCTCACGTGTGTGGGGTTCACATACTTAGAAAATTAAATTCAATTTTCTCTGGTTGATATGTATCATGTCAATTTGATTATTAGACCAGGTGGAAGAACCTTTGAAAGGTAGAGAAAAATTCTTTCATCCCTACATCTACTATAAACTAACACCAAGTTAGTTATTTAATTACATTTCTACTATATACATTTAAAAATACTACATTGATTCTCCATTGCTAGCGGGATAAAATTCAAATTTGTCATTTTATATTCAAGGCTTCTCACAATCAACTGAAGTACATTTTCTAGCACTATTTTTCATTTGCGTCCTAGAAGAATGCTTTGAAACAATTATCTTGATCTTCTCTCTTTCCCATAAAACCTTCACAATTTCTTCTTTGCTCTGAATGCTCTCTATAATTCCAACTACATATCAGAAGATCTATCCCTGGGCAACAGAAAAGAAATGTCAACAACATCTTCATAATCTAAAATTGAGAAAAATATATAACTTCAATACCAGATGCAAGATTTTTAAGTAATAAGACATGTTTAGATAAGAGAGTAAGCTAGTTGAGATAGAAAGAAATGGAAGAGAAAAACAAAACTATTAGGCATGAAAACCTAAGGAGAAACAATGTGAATAAAGATGTAGTAAGCATTAATAACCAATTATTCAATACTCAATGTGACAGTGACTCTTCTAAGTGGCACACATCTAAGTTAATCTTTATAATAACCTTATTAAGTAAATACTATCATTACTGTCATGATATGCATGAGAAAAATAAAGCCCAGAGATTAAGTAAGCTGGTGAAAAGAAACAAAGTATAGGTCATTGAAAACTGTCATAAAGAAACATTTAAAAATAGTGGAAGAGAATAAAAAGATTAAAATGATTGATATAAGTAGAAAACTGTGAAGGGCCTGAGATTTTAACATTCTTGCAAGTTAACAATTTTGTTGTCCTGTCAGTTTTGTGGATGCTTGCAGAAGGCACAAAATTCCTCATTCAGAGACAAAGGACATAATTACTTACAGCCTAGCAAGCAGTATGAGCTTTATATTTCTCTTACTTTGACCCAGAAGTCCCTGGAGTGGTTTAGGAGCATGTTGTAAATGCTTTGGGTTTGCAGAACATCTGAGGAATCTTGAATTTAAGTAATCCCAATCTTTTAAAATGGAAACTGCTTGCTCAAGAGGGAGACATTATTCTTATTAGACTAGACAGAAAGCAAATCTGTACAAAAGGAAATTTAATTCCTCTGCTCATAATACATGCAGAAATATGAGAGATCCTTGGAGAATTGACTCTCAGTAGTAAAAGAATGTTTACTATGGATGATGAAGGTTATACATTATACTTAATAGTATTACAGAGGGAGAGAAACAATAAATGAGACAGAAAAAATATTAAAATATATAAAGTAAGAAAGCCTTCCTTTAAAACAATCATAGACTCAAGGGAGATCCAAAGTTGCAACAATTATAGGACAAATTGAAAACATTGCTAAACAAAAAACTAAGATTCTTTATTGGGCCTTTAAGCAGAAAAGCAGGTTGACTTCAGGGAGAAAAATCACACTAGCATCTACCTAACTCATGGAAACCTCATAAAGCCAGAGGGTACTAAAGTAATATCCACAAAAGCAGAATTAAAAAGTATGGGCAAAATATTTATATCCTGCAATTAAAAACTATACATATAAAGACCTATCCTTCTCAAACGCTTCCAAAAGATTGAAGAGGAGGGAAGACTCCCAAAGTTATTCTATGAAACCACCATCACCATGACACCAAAACCAGACAAAGACACTACCAAAAAAATAAATTACAGGCCAATAACTTTGATGAATATTGATGCAAAAATTCTCAACAAAATATTAGCAAACTGAATCCAATAACACATAAAGAGAATCATACACCATGATCAACTTGGGTTTATTCCAGGGTTGCAAGGATGGCTCAACATATACAACTCAATCAATGTGATACACCACATCAACAAAAGAAAAGACAAAACCATAAGATGACCTCAATAGATGCAGAAAAGGCATTTCATAAAATTCAACATCCATTTATGATAAAAACCCTTGCCAAAGTAGGTGTAGAGAGAACATATCTCAACATAATAAAAACAATTTATGACAAATACACAGCCAACATAATACTCAATGATGAAAAGCTGAAAGCATTCATGCTAAATTCTAGAAGAAGATAAGGATGCCCACTCTCACCAATTCTATTCAACATAGTATTGTAAGTCTTAGCCACAGGAATCAGACACGAAAAAGAAATAAATGGTATTCAAATCAGAAGAGAAAAAGCACAATTGTCATTATATTTAAGTGACATGATACTCTATATAGAGAAACAAAGATTCCACATAAAAACTATTAGAACTAATAAATGAATTCAGCAAGGTAGCAAGATACAAGATTCATATACAGAAATATGTTGCACTTCTTTACACTAAAAAAAATTATCATAAAGAGAATGTAATAAAACAATCCTGTTTAAAATCACATTAAAACTACCTAGGAATAGACATAACCAAGGAGGTAAAAAACTTCTATGCTGAGAACTATTAAACACTGATAAAGGAAATCAAAGATAATTCAAGAAAATGGAAAGATATTCCATGTTCTTGGATCAGAAGAATTAATATAGTTTAAAAGACCATACTAAACAAGCAATCTACATATTTAATGTGATCCCTATCAAACCACCCATGACATTTTTCACAGAACTAGAACAAATAATCCTAAAATTTACAAGGAACAACAAAAGACCCAGAACTACGAAAACAATCCTGAGTAAAATGAACAAAGGTGGAGGCATAACCCTACCAGACTTCAGACAATACTACAAAGCTACCATAATCAAAATAGGGTAGTATTTACACAAAAGAGAGATATAGATCAGTGGAGTGGAATAGAGAGCCCAAAAATAAACCCACACACCTTCAATCAACATTTGACAAAGGGGGTAAGACTATAACAAAGAAAAGAGAGTCTCTTCAGCAGGTGGTTTTGGGAAAGCTGAACAGCTGTAGGTAAATTAAAGAATTTAGAATATTCCCTCCACACTGTACACAAAAATAAACTGAAAATGACTTAAAGACTTAAATATAAGACATGATACCATAAAACTCCTAGAAGAGAACAAAGGCAAAACATTCTCTGACAGAAATCTTTGCAAGGGACTTCCCTGGTGGTGCAGTGGTTAAGAATCTGCCTGCCAATGCAGGAGACATGGGTTTAAGCTCTGGTCCAGGAAGATCTGACATGCTGTGGAACCACTAAGACCATGCTCCACAACTACTGAGCCTGCACTCTAGAGCCTGCAAGCCACAACTACTGAGCCCACATGCCACAACTACTGAAGCCTGTGTGCCTAGAGCCTGTGCTCTGCAACAAGAAAAGCCACCACAGTGAGAAGCCTGTGCACCCCAACAAAGAGTAGACCCTGCTGGCTGCAACTAGAGAAAACCCGTGCACAGCAATGAAGACACAACACAGTCAAAAATAAATAAATAAATAACAGAAATTCTAGCAATATTTTTTTAGGTCAGTCTCCCAAGGCAATAGAAATAAAAGAAAAAAAAGGGAGGGACCTAATCAAACTTATAAGTTCTTGCACAACAAGGGAAACCATAAACAAAATGAAAAGACAACTTAAGGACTGGGAGAAAATATTTGCAAATGATATGATCATTAAGGGCTTAATTTCCAAAATATACAAACAGCACATACAACTCAACATTAAGAAACAAGAACAACAAAAGAACAATAAAAAATAATGGGTAGAACACCTAAAAAGATATTTCTCCAAAGATGACAGATGGACAACTGACACATGACAAGATGCTCAACATCGTTAATTATTAGATAAATGAAAATGAAAACTACAATGAGGTATTAAATATTATGAATAATAATATTGTGGCTATGATGGAGATTCTTTATTCTTAGGAGATACACTAAAGTATTTAGGATGAAGCATCATTATGCCTATAAATAAAATAAATAAAGATAGAACAAAAAATATGGATAAAGCAAAGTGATAGCATATTATTTGTGAATCTAAGTGAAGACTACATGACTGTTCAATGGTCTATTATTTTTTTAAAAAATCAAGCAAAGTAAAGATTAAATGAAAAGGAAAATATACCAGGCAAACACAAAGAAAAACATCAGAGAGGTTGACCTCAAGACAAAGCATAATCAGCAAGATAAAGGGTTCCAAGGAAGCTCTGCCATCAATCTTAATGTACCACAGCATAGCATAACATTCATAAAGCAAATGCTGCAGGAAATAGAAAGAAATACAATAATACAACAAATGAAGTGGTCAAAAAATACTCAGGAGTATAGAAAGAAAATAAATTATGAATTAAGTACCTTTAATAAACATACCAAATTTACACCCTGAATTCAGAGAGTAAAGCTTCTTGGAAACTGCATTTGCAAAATTTGAAGAAATATTAGTCCTCAATATCAATAAATTCCAATACTAAAAATAGTACAGACCATAAATGAATAAAAATAGAAATAAACATCAAAAATAGGAACCTAAAAGTTAGGAAGACAAAATAACACATGAAAAACCTCTCTGTTAAACAACTTTTGTTTCAGCAGAGATACAAAACAGAAATTTAGAAATATCTAGAAAATAAGGATAGAGAAAACACTGGGTATCATATTTTATGGTATATCACTAAATATCTGTTCAGAGAAAAATAAAACCATTAGCATACACATTACTAAAATATAATATCTCTTGCAAGCATACAAGAGAGTTGACTAAAATTCATTTATAAACCATGAGAAAATTCAGAAACAAGGTCAGTTACAAAAATAACATACAAAAATTTACAAGTTTTTCTATTTACAAACAGTAACCTATTAGGAAACAAAAAAAATACTGTTTTAAATAAAGCCAAACAACATAAAATAAATAAGAATAGGTTTAATAAGGAATGTGTAGAACCTCTATGAAGAAAACATAATTTATTATTTTACTGAGTGGAGGTATGGAGTATATAGAAAAACATTTCTTGTTCTTGAATACGAAGACTTCACATTGTACTGATGTTGATTCCTTGTCTATTAACCTGTGAATTCAATGTTTCTCAACATGACAAGAGGGGTCACATTTCACTTTACATGTTTCTGTTTTGCCTTGAATATTTACAGATAAATGAATAGTTACTATACTTCCAAATGAAGAATAAAAAGTAAAACAAAATGAAAACAATGGAATCTTGAAGGACTTTTTAGGTGTGAACAAATGTCATAGCTAATAACTAATGCTTATGAAGTGTTTACCATGTTCCAAATTCTGTTCTAGGTGCCTTAAATGGATGAATTTATGTAATGCAGAGGCATTACCAGTTTTCATATGGTAAATCACAAACTATGAGAATGATTATTATACCAAATACTCATACCACTCTACCCTTATCATTTTTATGAGTTAGAAGTATTAGATAGAACCTTACATACAAAATATGCTCATAAACTGTCATTGTGTTAACAAGTAACACAGGCATTTTAAGTCAATTATACTTCAAGAACAACCAAATACACTCATAGAAAAAAAGATCAGATTTGTGTTTACTGAAAGTAGAGAGGGGGTGGGAGTAGGGGGAATTAGATGAAGACATTCAAAAGGTACAAACATCTAGTTATAGGACAAATAAGTACTAGGGATGTAATGTACAGCATAATTAATATAATTAAGTTTGCTGAGTGTTATATATGAAAGTTCTTAAGAGAGTAAATCCTAAGAATTCTCATCACAAGGAAAAAAAAATTTTTCAATTTCTTTAATTTTGTATCTATGTGAGATAATGGATGCTCGCTAAATTTAAAGTGGTAATCATTTCATGATGTATCTAAGTCAAATCACAATGCTGTACACCTTAAACTTATACAGTGCTGTATGTTAATTATATCTCAATAAAACTGGAGGAAAAAATTAAATAATTAATCAAAAACTTTAGCATTTCAGGTTAAATTAATTAAATCTTAATGTTTTTTGTTTGTTTTAGATTCTTGTATGAAATTTAAATAGGAAACACTTTTAGGTAACATCCATGCACAGTCATGGATAGTTATTGTCCAAAAGAGGGTAAGAGCCAAGTTATAAAAGATACCTCTAGTGGTCATGAGGATAAAGAATGTGGGGCCTGGGGAGGACTGATAGTAGAGATGAGAAGGAAACAAATGAAAATGTCATTACTTCAGTCTTGTTGTTGTAATCTAGTATTCCCATAGGTAATTAGAATAAACAATTATTTAATTTGAAGTCAACATCTAAAAATACATTGAAGAGATTGGATGCAAGTGTTTTTTTATTTCTCAGAAACAATCTTGATCAGTGGAAAGACTTAGGGGTTGGTTGGAAATACTGAAAACTGATTTCTAATCCTAGGCCCATCTCTGAGGAACCTTGAACAAATTATTCTCTGCATGCTTCCTTCTTAATCAAACATGAGGGAATTTACTCTGCAGATATGTGAAACCATGAGAATTTACCTACAGAGTAATTTTGCAATATTGAATGAATAAAAATAAAACCTAATGCCTTCCTCGCATACAGTTCAGTCACAATGTCAATTTTAAATGGTCATTTGATTTGATGTGTCATGGACCATTTTCTATATCCTTTTCTACATTTATATTTACATTTGAGAGAATAAAATTGAAAGTGGCAACTTAAAATAAATTATTTGAAGTAAATATTTTGTGGGGTTTGGCTGTATTATCATCTCATATTTCAACTTTAATTTACTGCAATTAGAAATGTTTATCTCTTTCCTCATTTTTTTTGCCAAAACATTTTTTAGGACTCAGAAACAAATTATGTACTTTAGGGGAATGGTGTAAAATTTATGAACTAATTTCTATGGTACCAGTTGAAGTCCATGGGTAAGAGGCCATTCAAGAATTAAAATAGGGGGAGACCTTCAAGATGGCAGAAGAGTAAGATGTGGAGATCACCTTCCTCTCCACAAATACATCAGAAATACATCTATATGTGGAACAACTCCTACAGAAAACATACTGAACACTGGTAAAAGACCTCAGACCTCCCAAAAGGAAAGAAACTCCCCACGTACCTGGGTAGGGAAAAAGAAAAAAACAGAGGCAAAAGAATAGGGATGGGACCTGCACCAGTGGGAGGGAACTGTGAAGGAGGAAAAGTTTCCACACACTAAGAAGCCCCTTCACTGGCAGAGACAGGGGCGTGGCAGGGGGATTAGCTTCAGAGCCACGGAGGAGAGCACAGCAACAGGAGCGCAGAGAGGAAAGTGAAGAGATTCCCACACAGAGAATTGGTGCTGACCAACACTAACCATCTGGAGAGGGTTCTTTGCTCACCCGCCAGGGCGAGTGGGGGCTGGGAGCTGAGGCTCGGGCTTCGGAGGTCAGAACTCAAGGAGAGGACTGGGGTTGGCTGTGTGAACACAGCCTGAAGGGGGTTAGTGCATCACAGCTGGCCAGGAGGGATTCCGGGAAAAAGTTTGGAACGGACGAAGAGGGAAGAGACATTTTCTTGCCCTTTGTTTCACAGTGCATGAGGAGAGGGAATTCAGAGCACCACCTAAATGAGTTCCAGAGATGGGCGTGAGCTTCAGCTATCAGCAAGGACCACAAAGATGGGCATGAGATGCTAAGGCTGCTCTTGCAGCCACCAAGAAACCTGTGTGCAAGCACAGGTCACTATCCACACATCCCCTTCTGGGAGCCTGTACAGCCCACCACTGCCAGGGTCCTGTGATCCAGGGACAACTCCCAGGAGAACACATGACACCCCTCAGGCTGCTGAAATGTCATGACAGCCTCTGCCACCACAGGCTCCTGCCGCATTCCATATCCTTCCCTCCCCCTGGGCCTGAGTGAGCCATAGCCCCCTAATCAGATGTTACTTTAACCCCGTCCTGTCTGGGCTGGGAACAGACGCCCTCAGGTGACCTACAGGCAAAGGGGGGCCAAATCCAAACCAGAACCAAAGGAGCTGTGCAAAGAAAGATGAAAAAGGGAAATATCTCCTAACAATTTCAGAAAGAGAAGATTAAATCTCCACAATCAACTTGATAGACCCTACATCTGTGGAATACATGAATAGATAATGAATCATCCCAAATGGAGGTAGTGGACATTGGGAGCAACAATATATATATATTTTTCCTTTTTCTCTTTTTCAGTGTGTAAGTGTATGTTTCTGTGTGTGATTTTGGCTGTATAGATTAGCTTTTACCATTGGTCCTAAAGTTCTGTTTGCCGTTTTTTTTTTTTTTATTATTATATTCTTTACCACTTGTTATCATTGGTGGATTTGTTTTCTGGTTTGGTTGCTCTCTTCTTTCTTTCATTCTTTCCTTTTGTTAAAATTATCTTTAAAGATTTTTATTTTTAATAATTATTTTTTATTTTTCATTTAAATAACTTTGTTTTTTTTATTTTTAAAATTTCTTTCTTTCTTTTTTCTCACTTTTATTCGAGCTGTGTGGATAACAGGGCCTTGGTGCTCTGGTCAGGTGTCAAGCCTGTGCCTCTGAGGTGGGAGAGCTGAGTTCTGGACATTACTCCACCAGAGACCTCCCAGTTCCACGTAATATCAAATGGAGAAAATCTCCCAGAGATCTCCATCTCAATGCCAAGACACAGCTCCAATCAATGACCATCAAGCTACAGTGCTGGACACCCATGACAAACAACTAGCAAAAGAGGAACACAACC
Organism: Aethalodelphis obliquidens; assembly: GCF_003676395.1. Taxonomy (NCBI): domain Eukaryota; kingdom Metazoa; phylum Chordata; class Mammalia; order Artiodactyla; family Delphinidae; genus Aethalodelphis; species Aethalodelphis obliquidens. The sequence goes on from NW_020838012.1 coordinate 250,881, forward strand.
ACACCCATTAGCAGAGAGGCTACCTAATATCATAATAAGGTCACAGACACCCCCCAAAACACCACTGGACATGGTTCTGCCCACCAGAAAGACAAGATCCAGCCTCATGCACCAGAACACAGGCACTAGTCCCTCCACCAGGAAGCCTACACAACCCACTGAATGAAACTTAGCCACTGGGGGCAGATGCCGAAAACAACAGGAACTAAAACCCAGCAGCCTGTGAAAAGGAGACCCCAAACATAGTAAGTTAAGCAAAATGAGAAGGCAGAGAAACAAACAGCAGATGAAGGAGCAAGGTAAAAACCCAACAGAACAAACAAATGAAGAGGAAGTAGGCAGTGTACCTGAAAAAGAATTCAGACTAATGATAGTAAAGATGATCCAAAATCTTGGAAATAGAATGGGGAAAATACAAGAAATGTTGAACAAACACCTAGAAGAACTAAGGAGCACACAACCATGATGAACAACACAATAAATGAAATTTAAAATTCTGTAGAAGGAATCAATAGCAGAATAACTGTGGCAGAAGAATGGATAAGTGACCTCGAAGATAAAATAGTGGAAATAACTACTGCAGAATGGAATAAAGAAAAAAGAATGAAAAGAATTGAGGACAGTCTCAGAGACTTCTGGGACAACATTAAATGAACCAGCATTCGAATTTTAGGGGTACCAGAAGACGAAGAGAAAAAGAAAGGGATTGAGAAAATATTTGAAGAGATTATATTTGAAAACTTCCCTAATATGGGAAAGAAAATAGTTAGTCAAGTCCAGGAAGCACAGAGAGTCCCATACAGGATAAATACAAGGAGAAACACACAAAGACACATATTAATTAAATTAGCAAAAATTAAATAAAAAGAAAAAATATTAAAAGCACTAAGGGAAAAGCAACAAATAACATACAAGAAAATCTCCATAAGGTTAACAGCTGATCTTTCAGCAGAAACATTGCAAGCTAGAAGGGAGTGGCAGGACATATTTAAAGTGATGAAAGGAAAAAACATACAACCAAGATGACTCTACCCAGCAAGGATCTCACTCAGATTCAACAGAGAAGTTAAAATATATAGAGACGAGAAAAAGTTAAGAGAATTCAGCATCTCCAAAACAGCATTACAACAAATGCTAAAGGAACTTCTCTAGGAGGAAACACAACAGAAGGAAAAGAAAAGAGCTACAGTAACAAACCAAAAACAATTAAGAAAATGGTAATAGGAACATACATATCAAAAACCACCTTAAATGTTAATGGATTAAATGCTCCAACCAAAAGACATAGACTGGCTGAATGGATAAAAAACGAGACCAGTATTTATGCTGTCTAGAAGAGACCCACTTTAGACCTAGGGACAAATACAGACTGAATGTGAGTGGATGGAAAATAATATACCAAGCAAATGGAAATCAAAAGAAATCTGGAACAACAATTCTTACATCATACAAAATGGACTTTAAATGAAAGACTATTACAAGAGACAAAGAAAGACACTACATAATGATCAAAAGATCAACCGAAGAAGAAGATATAATAATTGTAAATATTTATGCACCAAACATAGGAACACCTCAAAACATAAGGCAAATGCTAACAGCTATAAAAGGGGAAATCGACAGTAACACAATCATAGTAGGGGATTTAACACCCCACTTTCGCCAATGGATACATCATCCAAAATGAAAATAAAAAAGGAAAGACAAGCTTTAAATTATATATTAAACAAGATGGGCTTAATTGATATTTATAAGGCATTCTATCAAAAACAGAATACACTTTATTCTCAAGTTCTCATGGAACATTGTCCAGGATAGATCATATCTTGGCTCACAAATCAAGCCTTGGTAAATTTAAGAAAACTGAAATAGTATCAAGTATCTTTTCTGACCACAATGCAATGAAACTAATACGAATTACATGAAAAAATCTGTAAAAAGTACAAACACATGGAGGCTAAACAATACACTACTTAATAACCAAGAGATCACTGAAGAATTCAAAGAGGAAATAAAAAAATACCTAAAAACAAATGACAATGAAAACACGATGATCAAAACCTATGAGATGCAACAAAAACAGTTCTAAGAGGGAAGTACATAGCAATACAATCCTACCTCAAGAAAAAAGAAACATCTAAAAGAAACAACCTAACCTTACAAATAAAGCAATTATAGAAAGATAAACAAAAAAAGCCAAAGTGAGCAGAGGAAAGAAATCATAAAGGTAAGATCAGAAATAAATTAAAAAGAAATGAAGGAAACAATAGCAACCATCAATAAAAGTAAAAGCTGGTTCTTTGAGAAGATAAACAAAATTGATAAACCACTAGCCAGACTCATCAAGAATAAAAGGGAGAAGACTCAAATCAATAGAATTAGAAATGAAATAGGAGAAGTAACAACAGACACTGCAGAAATACAAAGGATCATTAGAGATTACTACAAGCAACTCTATGCCAATAAAATGGGCAACTTGGAAGAAATGGACCAATTTTTAGAAAAGCACAACCTTCTGAAACTGAACGAGGAAGAAATAGAAACTATAAACAGACCAATCACAAGCACTGCAATTGAAACTGTGATTAAAAATCTTCCAACAAACAAAAGCCCAGGACCAGATGGCTTCACAGGTGAATTCTATCAAACATTTAGAGAAGAGCTAACACTTAACTTTCTCAAACTCTTCCAAAATATAGCAGAGGGAGGAAGAATGCCAAACTCATTCTATGAGGCCAACATCACCCTGATACCAAAACCATACAAAGATGTCAGAAAGAAAGAAAACTACAGGCCAATATCACTGATGAAAGTAGATGCAAAACTCCTCAACCAAATACTAGGAAACAGAATCCAACAGCACATTAAAAGGATCATACACCATGAAAAAGTGAGGTTTATCCCTGGAATACTAGGATTCTTCAATATATGCAAATCAATCAATGTGATGCACCATGTCAACAAATTGAAGAATAAAAACCATATGTTCATCTCAATAGATGCAGTAAAAGCTTTTGACAAAATTCAATAACGATTTATGATAAAGACCCTCCAGAAAGTAGGCATAGAGGGAACTTATCTCAACCTAATAAAGGCCAACATCATTCTCAATGATGAAAAACTAAAACCATTTCCAATAAGATCAGGAAAAGACAATGTTGCCAATCTCACCACTATTATTCAACATAGTTTTAGAAATTTTAGCCACAGAAATCAGAGAAGGAAAAAATATAAAAGGAATCCAAATCAGAAAAGAAGAAGTAAAGCTGTCACTGTTTGCAGGTGACATGACACTGCACATAGAGAATCCTAAAGATGCTATCAGAAAACTGCTAGGTCTAATCAATGAATTTGGTAAAGTAGCAGGATACAAAATTAAATGCACAGAAATCTCTGGCATTCCTATACACTAATGATGAAGAATCTGAAAGTGAAATCAAGAAAACACTCTCATTTACCATTGCAAAAAAAAGAATAAAATACCTAAGAATAAACCTAGCTAAGGAGAAAAAAGAGCTGTGCAGAAAACTAAAATATGTTGATGAAAGAAATTAAAGATGATACAAACAAATGGAGAGATATACCATGTTTTTGGATTGGAAGAATCAACATTATGAAAATGACTATATTACCCAAAGTAATCTACAGATTCAATGCAATCCCTGGCATTTTACTACTGGCCTTTTTCACAGAACTAGAACAAAAAAGTTCAGTATTGTTTGGAAACACAAAAGACCCCTAAGAGACAAAGCAATCTTGAAAAAAATAAAAATGGAGCTGGAGCAATCAGGCTTCCTGACTTCAGACTATACTACAAAGATACAGTAATCAATAAAGAATGGTACTGGCACAAAAACAGAAATATAGCTGAATGGAACAGGATAGAGAGCCCAGAGATAAACACACACAAAACTATATCACCTTAGTTTTGATAAAGGTGGCAGGAATATACAGTCAAGAAAAGACAGCCTCTTCAATAAGTGGTGCTGGGAGAACTGGACAGCTACATGTAAAAGAATATTAGAACACTCCCTAACAACATACACAAAAATAAACTCAAAATGGATTAAAGTCCTAAATGTAAGGCCAGACACTATAAAACTGTTAGGAGAAAACATAGGCAGAATGCCCTATGACATCAATCACAACAAAATCCTTTCTGACTCACCTCCTAGAGAAATGGAAATAAAAACAAAAATAGAAAAATGGGACTTAATGAAACTTAAAAGCTTTTGCACAGCAAAGGAAACCATAAACAAGCTGAAGAGACAGCCCTCAGAATGGGAGAAAGTAATTGCAAATGAAACAACTGCCAAAGGATAAATCTCCAAAATATACAAGCAGCTCATGCAGCGCAATAAGAAAAGAAACAAACAACCCAATCCAAAATTTGGCAGAAGATCTAAGTGGACATTTCTCCAAAGAAGATATACAGATTTCCAACAAACACATGAAAAAATGTTCAACATCAGTAATCATTAGAGAAAGTCAAATCAAAACTACAATGAGATATCACCTCACACCAGTCAGAATGGCTATCAACAAAAAATCTACAAAAAATAAATGCTGGAGAGAGTGTGGAGAAGAGGGAACCCTCTTGCACTCTTGGTGGGAATGTAAATTTATACAGCCACTATAAAGAACAGCATGGAGTTTCCTAATAAACTAAAAATAGAATTACCATAAGTCCCAGCAATCGCACTACTGGGCATATACCCTGAGAAAACCATAATTCAAAAAGACTCATGTACCACAATGTTCATTGCAGCTCTATTTACAATAGCCAGGACATGGAAGCAACCTAAGTGTCCATCGACAGATGAACGGTTAAAGAACATGTGGCACATATATACAATGGAATATTACTCAGCCATAAAAAGAAACCAAATTGAGTCATTTGTAGTGAGTTGGATGGACCTAGAGCTTGTCATACAGAGTAAATTAAGTCAGAAAGAGGTAAACAAATACTGTATGCCAACACATTTATATGGAATCTAAAAAGAAAAAAAATGGTTATGAAGAACGTAGGGCCAGGATGGGAATAAAGACACAGACTTACTAGAGAATGGACTTGAGGACACGGGGAGGGGGAAGTGTAAGTTAGGAAAAAGTGAGAGAGTGGCATGGACATATATATACACTATCAAATGTAAAATAGCTAGTGTGAAGCAGCCACATAGCAGAGGGAGATCAGTTTGATGCTTTGTGACCACCTAGAGGTGAGTGGGATAGGGAGAGTGTGAGGGGACAGAGATGCAAGAGGGAAGAGATATGGTGATACATGTATATGTATAGCTGATTCACTTTGTTATAAAGCAGAAAGTAACACACCATTGTAAAGAAATTATACTCCAATAAAGATATTAAAAAAAAAGAATTAAAATAGAACTTCAAGATGGCAGAAGGTAAGAGGTGGAGATCACCTTCCTCCCCACAAATACATCAGAAATTCAACTACATGTGGAAGAATTCCTATAGAACATCTGCTGAACACTGGCAGAAGACCTCAGACTTCCCAAATGGCAATAAAATCCCCACATACCTGTGTAGGGCAAAAGAAAACAAAAAACAAACAAACAAAAAAACCCAAATACAATAGAATAGGGATTGTACCTGTACATCTGGGAGAGAGCTGTGAAGGATCAAAAGTTTGCACCTACTAGGAAGCCCCTTCAGTGATAGAGACGGGGAGGGGGCAGCGGGAGAACTATGGAGCCATGGAGGAGTGCGCAGCAACAAGGGTACAGAGAGCAAAGTGGAGAGTTTCCCACACAGAGGATTGGTGCCAACCAGCACTCACCAGCCTGAGATGCCTGTCTGCTCACCCACCGTGGTGGGTGGTGTCTGGGAGCTGAGGTTCAGGCTTCAGATATCAGATCCCAGGGAGACTGTGTTTGGCCGTGTGAAGACAGCCTGAGGGGGCTAGTGTGCCACAGCTAGCCAGAAGGGGGTCCAGAAAAATGTCTGGACCTGTAGAAGAGGCAAGAGACCATTGTTTTGGGGTACGTGAGGAGAGGGGATTCCTTCCCCATCTGCCCACAGAAGGCAAAGTGCCACCTAAATTAGCTCCAGAGATGGGTATGAGCCACTGTTATCAGCTTGGACCCCAGAGACAGGCATGAAACACTAATGCTGCTGCAGCCATCAAAAATCCTGTGTGCAAGCATGGGACCCTATCCACACTGCCCCCCCGATAGCCTGTTCAGCCTGACAGTGCCAGGGTCCTGTGATCCAGGGACCACTTCCCTTGGAGAACACATGGCATGCCTCAGGCTGTTGCAACATGACAGTGGTCTCTGCCACCACAGGCCAGCCCAGCATTCCAATTATGACTACTGTACCCCTCACTCCCCATGGCATGAGTGACCCACAGCCACCTAATCAGCTGCTGCTTTAAGCCCCTCATGCCTGGGCTGGAATCAGATGCCTGAGTGTGACCTACATGCAGAGGTAAAGGTGGGGACAAAACCAAAGGTGAATACCAGGAGATGTGTGAACAAAGAAGAGAAGGGGAAATTTCTCCATGCAGCCTAAGGAACAGTGGATTAAATCCCCACAATCAACTTATGTACCCTGCATCTCTGGAATACTTGAATAGACAATGAATCATCCCAAAAATGAGGCAGTGGAAAATTGGGAGCAACTGTAGACCTGGGATTTGCTGGCTGCTACTGATTTGTTTCTAATATTTATGTTTATCTCAGTTTAGTTTTTAGTGCTTGTAATCATTGGTGTATTTGTTTACTAGTTTGGATGCTCTCTTCTTTTTAATTTAATTATTATTTTTTCTTTAATTATTATAATTTCTTATGTTAGTAATTTTTTAATTTATTTATTTTCTATTTTATTTAATTTCTTCCTTTTTCTCTTCTGAGCCATGAGGATGACAGGGTCTTGGTTTTCCAGCATGGTGTCATGCCTGAGCCTCTGAGGTGGGAGAGCCAAGTTCAGGACATTTGTCCACCAGATACCTCCCAGCCCCACATAATATCAATTGGCAAGACCTCTCCCAGAGATCTCCAGCTGAATGTTAAGACCCAGCTCCACACAACAGCCAGCAAGTTCCAATGCTGGATGCCCCATGATAAAGAAGTTGTAAGACAGGAACACCACACCAGCTATTAGCAGAGAGGCTATCTAAAATCATACTAAGTTCACAGACACTCCAAAACACACCACAGGACATGTCCCTGTCCACCAGAAAGACAAGATCCAGCCTCAAACACCAGAACACAGGCAAAAATTCCCTCCACCAGGAATCCTACACAACCCACTAAACCCACCTCACCCACTGGGGACAGAAACTGAAAACAACAGGAACCATGAACCTGCAGCCTTCAAAAAGGAGACCCCAAACACAGTAAGTTAAACAAAATGAGAAGACAGAGAAACACACAACAGATGAAGGAGCAAGGTGAAAACTCACCAGACCAAACAAATGAAGATGAAACAGTCTATCTGAAAAAAAACTCAGAGTAATGGTAGTAAAGATATCAAAAATCTTGGAAATAGAATGGGGAAAATACAAGAAATGTTTAACAAGGACCTAGAAGAACTAAAGAGCAAACAAACAATTATGAACAACAAAACAAATGAAATTAAAAAAATTCTCTAGAAGGCAATAGCAGAAAAACTAAGGCCAAAGAACAGATAAGTGACCTGGAAGATAAAAGACTGGAAATAACTTCCACATAACAGAATAAAGAAAAAAGAATGAAAAGAATTGAGAACAGTCTCAAAGACCTCTATGACAGCATTAAATGCACCAACTTTTGAATTATAGGGGTCCCAGAAGAAGAGAAAAAGTAAGGGTGTGAGAAATTATTTGAAGAGATTTTCTAGAAAACTTCCCTAACATGAGAAAGGAAATAGTTAATGAAGTCCTGGAAGTCCCATACAGGAAAAATCCAAGGAGAAACATGCCAAGACACATACTAATCAAACTATCAATAATTAAATACAAAGAAAAAATATTAAAGCAGAAAGGGAAAAGCAACAAATAACATAAAAGGGAATCCCCATAAGGTTAACAAGTGATCTTTCAGCAGAAACTCTGCAAGCCAGAAGGGAGTGGCAAGACATATTTAAAGTGATGAAAGAGACAAACATACAACCAAGATTACTCTAGCCAGCAAGGATCTCATTCAGATTTGACAGAGAAATTAAAACCTTTACACACAAGCAAAAGTTAAGAGAATTCAGCACCACAAAACCAGCTTTACAACAAATGCTAAACAAGCTTCTCTAGACAGAAAACACAAGAAAAGGAAAAGACCGAAAAGAACAAACTCAAAACAATTATGAAAATGGTAATAGGAACATACATATCAATAATTACCTTAAATGTAAATGGATTAAATGCTCCAACCAAAAGACAGAGTCTGAATGAATGGATATAAAAACAAGACCCATATATATGTTGCCTACAAGAGACCCAATTCATACCTAGAGTCACATACAGACTGAAAGTGAGGGGAAGGAAAAAGATATTCCATACAAATGGAAATCAAAAGAAAGTTGGAGCAGCACTTCTCATATCAGACAAAATATACTGTAAAATAAAGACTATCACAAGAGACAAAGAAGGACACTACATGATGATCAAGGGACCAATATATGAAGATATAACAATTGTAAATATTTATGCACCCAATATAGGAGTACCTCAATACATAAGACAAATGCTAACAGCCATAAAAGGAAAAACCGACAGTAGCACAATAATAGTAGGGACCTTAACACCCCACTTTCACCAATGGACACATCATCCAAAATGAAATAAATAAGGAAACACAATGACACATTAGACAATGTGGACTTAATTGATATTAATTGATATTTATAGGAATTTCCAGCTGAAAAAAACAGAATACACTTTCTTCTCAAGTGTTCAAGGAACATTCTCCAGGATAGATCATATCTTGGTTCACAAATCAAGCCTTGGTAAATTTAAGAAAATTGAAATCATATCAAGTATCTTTTCTTACCACAATGCTATGAGAGTAGATATGAATTACAGGAAAAAACTGTAAAAAATATGAATGCATAGAGATTAAACAATACACTACTAAACAACCAAGAGATCACTGAAGAAATCAAAAAATACCTAGAAACAAATGACAATGAAAACACGATGATGCAAACCTTTAGAATGCAGCCAGAGCAGATCTAAGAGGGAAGTTTATAGCAATACAATCCTACGTCAAAAAACAAAAAAGCAAAAAATCTCAAATAAACAACCTAAACTTACACTTAAAGCAATTAGAGA